>NC_074666.1:87943601-88223601 GCF_029448725.1 Salvelinus fontinalis
ACAGTGCACACTACAGTGATGATAAGAAAAAAAAGGAGGGCGCTGACGCAACAGGATAGAAAGAGCAAGATATGGGGGCAAAAAAACAAAGCTGCTGTGGGGGTGTGTATTGTGGGTTACACCACTTCAGCACATCAACGGTAGTGGAGGGAGAGGGAACATATAAACAGTACTTACTGTATTGAGTATGAGTCCAGCTGCTTCTGGTACTGCTGCTGCTACAGGCACACTTGCAATTAAAACCTCTAATGAATCACAGCTATTTAAAGAATCACATTCATCCCCCTCGGCAGGCAGAGCAGGCAGGCAGACAATCAGAGAGCAGGCAGACAGACAACCAGAGAGCAGGCAGGCAGACAACCAGAGAGCAGGCAGGCAGACAACCAGAGAGCAGGCAGGCAGACAACCAGAGAGCAGGCAGGCAGACAACCAGAGAGCAGGCAGGCAGACAGACAACCAGAGAGCAGGCAGGCAGACAGACAACCAGAGAGCAGGCAGGCAGACAGACAACCAGAGAGCAGGCAGGCAGACAGACAACCAGAGAGCAGGCAACAACCAGAGAGCAGGCAGGCAGACAGACAACCAGAGAGCAGGCAGGCAGACAGACAACCAGAGAGCAGGCACAGACAGACAACCAGAGAGCAGGCACAGACAGACAACCAGGCAGGCAACACAGAGCAGGCAACACAGTGCAGGCAACACAGAGCAGGCAACACAGAGCAGGCAAGAGGGAAAGATGAACTGAATGTTCTCTCTAATTGACCTTCTCTCCCTCCATCCCCCACTGTTTAGTTCTGCTGTTCTCGGTTTTCTTTCAGAGGCCTAGCAGCTGCTTTCACAATGATTGCATAACGAGAGATTGGATATGCATTTGTTTGAGGAAAGGGCTGGCCCAGAGCATAAAGATGTGGACTATTATAAGCAGAGCAAAGTTTGATGTTTGTTTGTTTACAGATCCAGCATAGCATTCTCAGAATTGCATAGTGTTCTGGAAATCCATCGTGCAATACAGTACATGGTCTCTATGATTGAGAATCCACTGACTGAAGTTCCAACCCCACACACAGCTGTACCAAAAACCTGAAGCTTTTCTATATTTTCTCCAGGAAAATGGAACTGTTGGTGGACCTGGTTGTTGAATCTTTGATCACCAGCGCTGTGCTCGACACAGACACAATATCTTGTTTTGTTGGAACATGCAGGAATAAAGAGCGAGTGCGATAGTAACAGGCTGATGGTGGCTGACGGAGACAGATTTCTACTGGAGATAGTTACAGAGGATCAGCTTGTTACTCATAATATCTACAGTGCATATATTCCCATGTAGCTCTACATTTACAGTGACTGATCAATAATCGTCAGTTATCGGTTGTTTAATGGATACTCCGATATTTAACAGCTACCGACAAAACCACAGGACATCTCAGTTGGGAGTTGAGGTTGTACTCTTTACCTATGAATTCAAAAGCTCCTGCGGGTGATGCTCCATGATCTGCCCTGACACAAACACTCCCTTTCTATATAATGAATATGAACTGGGTGGGTTGAGCTTATTAAATATAAAAGCACTAAACCTCTCTCTAAAAGCTTCACTCATACAAATGTTTTACTTGAACCCTAAATGGTCCTCAAGTAGGTTACTAAGAATAGCTCATCCATTGTTTAAAAATGGCCTTTTTGCCTTTGTGCAGATTGACATGTCTCATTTTCCAAAATATCTCTCTTTTTCAAACAATCATTGCAGGACTGGCTACAATTTCAATTTCCTCCCCCTGAAAAGATAGAAATATTATGGCTGAACTCAAATGTGCTGGTTGATAAAATACCTGTATTTATGGAAAAGGGTATTTTGTTGTTAAATGATATTATAAATTGGAACGGTAGAGATGTCTTTCATGGAGTTTATGAATTATATGGGAAGGTCTGCTCAATCCAAGATTACAACCAATTGTTACAGCATTTACCCCAAAAATGGAGGAGGTAGGTGACAGTGGGAGGAGGTAGAAGGCAGTGGGAGGAGGTAGGTGGCAGTGGGAGGAGGTAGGTGGCAGTGGGAGGAGGTAGGTGGCAGTGGGAGGAGGTAGGTGACAGTGGGAGGAGGTAGAAGGCAGTGGGAGGGGGTAGAAGGCAGTGGGAGGAGGTAGGTGGCAGTGGGAGGAGGTAGGTGGCAGTGGGAGGAGGTAGGTGACAGTGGGAGGAGGTAGAAGGCAGTGGGAGGAGGTAGGTGACAGTGGGACGAGGTAGGTGGCAGTGGGATGAGGTAGGTGACAGTGGGAGGAGGTAGGGAACTGGTCTGTCTGCCCAGTATAAAGGATCAAAGCTGACGAAGGAATAAAAATAGCAGAAATAGGAAAGTACACCAGTTTCATCTGAGGACCGGGATGTTGAGAGCTGTGTCGTACAGATTGCAAAATAGTTGGGAGGAGATTTTTGGTGTACTGATTCCATGGCACAGGGTGTATGAGTCGATATATAAAACGACGCAAGAGTCAAGACTTTGTGCTTTTCAGCTAAAATGATTGTACAGAATTCTTGTCACCAACAAAATGTTGAATATCTGGGGCATCGCAGCTCTGCAGATTTTGTTGTGAGGATACAGAATGAATAGACCATTTGTTCTGGTATTACCCTCAGGTAGCCTGTTTCTGGTCTCAGGTTCAGGAATGGCTGAAAAAGCATAATATGAATCTAAATTGTTGGCAGATCTGGAGAGAGCTGGTCAATCAATTACTAATATACTAATACTCTGAGTGAAAGTATTTATCTTCAGCTCACAATCTGTGGATTCTATTTGATTAGATAGACTCAAATTGTATGTTAAACATCACAGGATAGTTGAAAGATATACATTGCGTAGAAATCCGAAGAGGGTGGCCAGCAGAAATAGGTGGGATGGGCTGAGCGACGCTGAGGGTTGGGATGTGGAATTGGAGACAAGTGGGAGTGGAGTTGTTGGGCGGAGGATAGCATGACGGTCAAAGATAAAAGTCAACAACAAAAAAAGTCTAAAATATTTACAAAATAAAGTATGTTTGAATGACACTGAGGGGCAGTATTGTTACAGCCAATGCCTGTTTGCCTGAGGCTCAAGTGTTCGCAGACATGCATATACACACACTCTCATTCAAATGTGCACATAAACGAACACACACACACATGTAAAAAGTGCCATTAATGCACTCAAACATATTCAGTTGGCCTTGCTGTTATGATTTGTGTTGTCCTTGATGTCTTTTTGTTTTTTGTATTATTGTTTTCTATTTTCCTTTGTCTTACTCTTTTTTCTCTTTTGTTCATTTTGTTGGTGCATTGGGGCACGGGGCGGAGGGTCTTGGAATGGAATTATTTTATTGGGGGGGGTTGAGGGGCAGCTCTTGGGGAACTGTGGGGGAACTTGTAGGGCTGGTGGCCTGGCGATCGGGAGTTTGGGCCGGTGGCTGAGAGTGACAAACATCTCCAGAGAGTGACAAACATAGTAACCATGGCACAATACACTTATTGAGTAGGTATCTTCACATGTACCTACGGTTTCCTCGTAAGTGGAGCCTGTTTTGTTCATTTTCTCTGACAATTCAATCTACATCCTAACATGAAACTAAATCTATTGAATTCCCATGAAGAACTCATCCATCTCAAGGAGAGCAAACATCTACACTTAATGCACACATGGACATCTGAGAGCATGAACATCAGTGTTGACATTGAGCCCAAGTACATCAAATGCACACACATCGATACAAATCCCTTATGCAAGCAGATCGCCTATCATACATTGCCTAGTAGATCTCCAGCTATCTCTGGTCGTGTCTCTCCTATTCACTTTTCCTCTGCCTTGCCACCACATCTCTTGTTCCATCAGTCTCACATGCCTGTTGAGGAATCCACCATCCATTCCTGTCATTTAGTCGTTGAACATCTTATTTTTAGAGGAAGAAGGGATCATTCAGTTTGTTTTAAGCACAGGAGCTTTTCCTGCTCTCCCACCTTATTGATTGATGAATAATGTCTTGAGTAGATGTGTTGTTAGCACCTTTTCATAGAAAGAGCAGAACAGGGAAATAAGATTGATAGGATTTTGTTGACTGTTTGTCCAGAGGCATTGTAGCAAAAGGCTTAGGCTACATGAGAACACAGACTACAGGTTGGCACTCTGCCCATGTCGAGCACCCTTATCTCTGACAAGCGCTGCTGCATGCAGGGAGAGATTTTAAATAACAGAAGTTTTAAAATATTAGGCTATCCCTTGACATTCAGAGGGCAAACAACCGGATGTTCCTTTCTGATTGGAGGATGCCTACACCATATAGCTTATCTGCTTGGTTTCTTAAAGCCACAGTCTAAGTCTTCCTGTGCCTAGTTTGAACAAAGAAAATAAACTTCACCATCCCAAAAAATTCAGAGCACAGCCCAAAGTTTCCAACCTAGTGGAGCGATTCAACCTCCCACCTCAACAGTGAGGACAGTCATCATTAATGCATCAGTAATGACAACAGAGGAACCATCGGACCGTTTATCAGTCGCGGTGAGGATGGCTTCTTTACAGGAGCGGCTGATGCCGTTACCCAGGCAACCCCAATGCGAAGACAGGCAGTTTTATGGACCATCTGACCTTTATCATTCCGGAGAGTAAGACTAGTGCATACAAATGACCAAGCTCAATCAACTGACCGGTTAACGCTGCACGGTGGTCACTTGGCCTTGAGCAAAGCAGCAAGCCAATTAGGTGTTAGAAAGGTATAATTTCCTCTGTGAGGGCCCCCATACAGAGCATCATTATTATTTTTGTTAAAAACTGACAGATCGAAACCCCCCAAAAAATCAATCAGTTGTTGAAGGACTTTTAGATCAGTGAAAAAGTCCTCGTTTTGATCAAGCAGAGGCCAATGTTCGGAATGAGCGCACTGTGATTAGTAGGACATGTGTGAAAATCACCTCTGCAGCTTGTATGTTTTCAAGTGAATAGGTGTTAATGATGCATGTAAATGATTGTACATAATAATAAACAGGTTTAGGAAGGCTTAATAAATTGTTTGAATACCCTGCTCAGAGAGAGCAGGATAGAGGACAAGGCTGTTTGGTATCAGATCACAAGAAATTAGACACTACAGCAATAGTGCCATCTGCTGTGACTCTGCTATACACTCTAAAAATGAGGGGTTCAACAAGGGTTCTTCTAAGATCCTCAAAGTACTTTGAAGAACTTTAGTGTTCTTGACACTGAAAATTGCCCCCAAATGTTTCTTCCAGGAACCCTATAGGAGGTGGGGTTCTTTGAGGAACCTCCTTAGTTGTTGGGGGTTCTTGCAGGAACCTAACTGCCCAACAGAAACATTTTGATTTTAATTTGAAAGGACAAGGGCAGTCTGCAGTCTCCTCAATTTAAGGTAAGGTTTGTCCCCTGTATGATCTAAATTGATATTGTTTTATGATTATACCATCTATCTTTTTATATTTGTGCAAATCTTTCTAAAACAGAAAATGGACAATTTAATGGATATCAATCAACAAAGAGGTAAGAATATGTAGGCTATAAGAATATGTTGAAGGCTAGCTGTATTGGGTGCAGATGACTGAACTGCTCATTTTTGTGTCTGCAGGAATACAGACGAGGAGGCATACAAAGGTATGTCAATTGGTATGCAGATCAAATGTGGCATCCTCCTCTCTTACCTCTTTAATGAATACCCCATAGGCCTCTACATTATGGACAAGGTATCTGTATGAAAACCATTAACACAAGTTTTTTTAAATTCACATTTACCACAAACCAAGGTATGAATACCTGTCATTTGCATGCTTTGTTAATCATCTGTATAATTACTATTTTGGAGATTCACAGACTTCTCCCTCCCTACACCTCTGATGAATATAACAGGAAACCTGTTCGATCACCATACACTGAAAAATCATTCTGGCTATGGATACATCAACACATTAACCATTTGGGGCGGCAGGTAGCCTAGTAGTTAGAGCATTGGGCCAGAGACTGAAAGGTTGCTGGATTGAATCCCCGAGCTGACAAGGTAAAAATCTGTCGTTCTGCCCCTGAACAAGGCAGTTAACCCACTGTTCCTAGGCTGTCATTGGAAATAAGCATTTGTTCTTAACTGACTTACCTTGTTAAATAAAGGTTATAACATTAACACGCCAGAGGACTTGGGGTTCTGCTGAGTTTGCCTCATTTACATTTTTTTATTCTGCTTTGCCACTATCATAAACACTGATAACAATATTTTAGTTATGTGTATTATTATTAATAATAATAATAACAGTGGAGGGGAAGGGGGTAGTTAAAAAATGTACCCCAAAAGGTTCTTTGAGGATCTTATAGGGCTTCCCCCAGTTTCAATTTGAAGAACCCCTAAGGATACTCCAACAGCCTTTCCCTTTAAGAGTATGTACATGCACTTGATATTTCTAGACATTTTCTCATCTCATTCAACTGCATCTTATTTCTTGGGGACCAACTTGCTCTCTTATAAATAATACAACGGTTGGCTCTACGCCAGACAAACATTAGCAATAAAAAAAATCCATGAATAAATGATACAACCACTTGAAATTTGAAATGCGTGTTACATTTATTAGTCTTAAAAACTGAAGACATTTGCATGTTAGGTATATACACAATGCTTTCAACCAGAAAGGCACCTGGACATACGAGTGAGTTTTTACATTAGGAATATTCCCGCGTGGCTCAAAACTGGAGCGTCTATTAAACTCCAGACAAAATGGACACATTCACCTCACGAAGATACACATCTGCTCTCAACTTCTCAATCTTTATTCATCAGGTTAAAAAGCTAATAAGACAATAGTGGTGTAGTGATAGCTAAAATATATTATTTTATAACATAAATATGATAGTCTTAACATTGCACATATTCTGTCTGCAACTATTTATTGGCATCGCTCTCACCTCTGGATACAGACAGTCCACCGAGTTTGCAGGGAAAAGTACAAATGGGAGTTGACTCCTATGATATAAACCAAAACATGCCTTAAACTTTTTTAAATGTAGCAACTTGCACATCCTTAATAAATTATATTCTCAATACAAACAACTCATTATTTACCATTCAGAATCAAGAGCTATAAAAGAGCTCTCGTATAGGCCATTTATGTCGATGGCTTGAAACTGAGCTGTAGTGAAGATACGGCTGTGATTGTCTGAAACATTTCTTTATTGCCATCAGTATGTGCGTGTCTCTCTAAGGGGGCTTTACTGTCAGTCTTTGGCCTTGTGGGTGGCTAATCTATTTATACATCAGAGCACAAGGAAATAAAGTCACGCAAACTGGTGAGTATATCTGATCTGAATAGTGGCTGTCAACGGGGCTTTCCTACTGAAATGTAGTGCCCATAGACCTGTGTTGAGACCCTTCCTTTATCTGAGCAAATGTTCTTTGTCCAAAACGCCATGTGCAAGTATGAAGAAGAGCAAGAATGTGATCAGTTTACATTCTGGCTGCATGGGAGTGATAGAGAGAGCAGGTTATGCTTACTAATGTGTCAGATAAACATCCTCTTAATCCTGGCTCCTGTTCAGTAGGGCACACTGTAGCACTGTGTTCTCATTGGACAAGTTCAGGTAGTACCTCTGTTTCACTCGGTTTCAAAATGTTTTATCCTTACTGAACACAACCCTGATATCAAATGCTCCAGTACAGCACTTCTAATCCTTCTCTCACTGTGAAAAGGAGAAGCCTTCCCACAGTGAGGTGAGGGCATATGGACATGTTGGTTGGTGCCTCATTCTAATCTATATCATCAGTCCTGCTATGATATCCACTACTAAACCACAACCACAAACGCACTGTGATAATATCAAGGAGAACTACGATGAAAATGTGTGGCTTGTGGTAAGTATAGTGACCTGGTACAGACATGCAAGCCAGGAGGAGCCAAAAGCACAATTGACTGCATCTTCTCTGGCCAGCAGGGGAAAGAAATCATGGGTGCGTATCTGTGAGGAAATCAAAGTGACTCGATTGGCCCTAGTAGTCTCCTTACGGACACCCAGATGGTCCTGCCCACAGTGCTTTTTTTCTCTTTCTGATTGGTCCCATGAGAGAGCTGCCACATTATTTTGGAATCATCATCAGTGATGATTGGCCGTTCCCTCAGGCCTCGTGTGGGTGGGATGGGTGTCGGGTCACTTGCTGATGCTGACGTAGGATGTTGGGATGTAGCCCTCGTTCCCGTTGGCCCTGCGGACCCTGGTCCAGCCGTCACCTTTATCCTCCTCCACTACAGACAACACCTCCCCCTCCTGCATGGTGATGGTCCCCTCACTGGCACCTAGCAGGGACATGACAGCATGTTACACTATCGCCATGTACAAGTAAGTGTGTTATACAATATTAGTGTTGAGTACATTGGTGTCATTGTGACCCATCCACAACTACCTGGAAAGTTGTACATGGCTGTACATTGGCCGATGGGAGCGGCAAGTTCCTCCTCCTCCTCAAAGTCGTCGTCAAACTCGGCGTAGATGGCCTGAGAGGGATCCGGGGTGCCTTCTTCAGAGTGGGTTCCGTCAGGGCTGGAGGGAGAAACACACATATGCTTAATAATAAATATAGATATATGACTACAGTACATTTACTGACAGCCATAAGTGAAGTCTCAGCGTCTGGTTTCTAACCTGTATGGTTCGTTGTTGTTGGAGTGAGACCTGTAGCTCAACGCATCCTCTCGTAACGTATCTCTCCTGAGCATCGAATCCCCTCGCCTTCCTGCCTCTGTCAACCATGACTACGAAACAAAGCACGGAGGAAATATGCCATTGTTTCCTATAGATTGTGCTCGTGACAGACAGGATCACAACTTTATTTTAAGAATGTGAAATGTCAGAATAATAGTAGAAAATGATTTCAGCTTTTATTTCTTTCATCACATTCACAGTGGGTCAGAAGTTTACATACACGCAATTAGTATTTGGTAGCATTGCCTTTAAATTCTTTAACTTGGGTCAAACGTTTTGGGTAGCCTTCCACAATAAGTTGGGTGAATTTTAGCCCATTCCTCCTGGTAACTGAGTCAGGTTTGAAGGCCTCCTTGCTCACACATGCTTTTTCAGTTCTGCCCACAAATGTTCTATGGGATTAAGGTCAGGGCTTTGTGATGCTCACTCCAATACCTTGACTTTGTTGTCCTTAAGCCATTTTGCCACAATTTCGGAAGTATGCTTGGGGTCATTGTCCATTTGGAAGACCCATTTGCGACCAAGCTTTAACTTCCTGACTGATGTCTTGAGATGTTTCTTCAATAAATCCACATAATTTTCCTACCTCATGATGTCATCTATTTTGTGAAGTTGCACTAGTCCCTCCTGCAGCAAAGCACCTCCACAACATGATGCTGCCACCCCCGTGCTTCAGGGTTGGGATGGTGTTCTTCGGCTTGCAAGCATCTCCCTCTTTTTCCTCCAAACATAACGATGGTCATTATGGCCAAACAGTTCTATTTTTGTTTCATCAGACCAGAGGACATTTCTCCAAAAAGTACAATCTTTGTCCCCATGTGCAGTTTCAAACCGTAGTCTGGCTTTTTTATGACGGTTTTGGAGCAGTGGCTTCTTCCTTGCTGAGCGGCCTTTCAGGTTATGTCAATATAGGACTCGTTTTACTGTGGATATAGATACTTTTGTACCTGTTTCCTCCAGCATCTTCACAAGGTCCTTTGCTGTTGTTCTGGGATAGATTTGCACCTTTCGCACCAAAGTACGTTCATCTCTAGGAGACAGAACACGTCTCCTTCCTGAGTGTGACAGCTGCATGGTCCTTTGGTGTTTATACTTGCGTACTATTTTTTGTACAGAAGATTGTGGTACCTTCAGGCGTTTGCTCCCAAGGATGAACCAGACTTGTGGAGGTCTACAAAAAATATTCTGAGGTTTTGGCTGATTTCTTTTGATTTTCCCATGATGTCAAGCAAAGAGGCACTACGTTTGAAGTTAGGCCTTGAAATACATCCACAGGTACACCTTCAAAAGCCATGACATCATTTTCTGGAATTTTCCAAGCTGTTAAAAGGCACAGTCAACTTAGTGTATGTTAACTTCTGACCCACTGGAATTGTGATACAGTGAATTATAAGTTAAATAATCTCTCTGTAAACAATTGTTGGTAAAATGACTTGTGTCATGCACAAAGTAGATGTCCTAAACGACTTGCCAAAACTATAGTTTGCTAACAAGAAATTTGTGGAGTGGGTGAAAAACGAGTTTTAATGACTCCAACCTAAGTGTCTGTAAACTTCCGACTTCAACTGAATGTATTCTAGCTTGCATATGGGAACATGTCATGCAGTACATGACTGTGGCCAGTAGAGGGGAGTCCATTACCTCATACTTGTTGAGCTCTCCTCTCAGTCTCTCCATGTTCTGGGCTGTCTGGTTGATCTGGGGAGACAGGCTGGCAGGGTCTCCCATCTGGGGGTTCTTCTCATACACATCCTTCATCTTCTCCAGGGCCTCACTGGAGACACACACAGAGACAGAGCAACAGAGAGGGAAAGAGAAGAGATGAGAGGTGGATTGATTCTCTGGGGAAATGCATCCCCTGTGGAGTGCAGTAATTGGTAAACAACACACACACACACAGTTGGGAGAAGTTGTCAGTAGTCACAGAGATGGTTGTCAAAGCAGTCAGTCAAACTCCCCCACACACCTCTGGTCCACTTCTTTCTGCAACTCCTTGCCAATGTCATCTAGTTTCTGTTGTAACCTCTTCCTGCGCTGCTCGGGGGGGAGATGGCCAAAGTCCTCTGTCACCGTGGGCTGAGAAAACGCACAGGGAGGAACAGTCACTTTAACACGGACGCACGTGCACACACACAGACACGTTCTCCATCACCACGACACGTGGTAGGAGAGGAACACACCCCGCCACCCACAACCACCTCTAGAGGAAACGCCGGTCTGTGGTTATGGTTCAGCTCAAGGGAAACGGTTGATGACAAGAAAAGATATTTAACCTCTAGTAATGACATTGTTTTTGCTTTAGAGTGGACAAACAGATATGCTTTGTTTTTACAGTGAGCTGAACCCAAGACCACCACCATTGTCACCCATGTAATCATTCCCAGTACCATCCCATTGGCAGCACACACACCCAAATAAGAACCTGTTTCTAGGAACTCTTCCATTAGGTTTTGTAGTGATCGTTTAAAGGAAGGAGTTTATCATAGTGACAGACCAGTAAAACAATGGAGGTAAACTGAAGCCAATATATCAGTCAAATTAGATAATTTTGCCCCATTGCTGAAGTGACTTGAGTTATTAAGTGTTGTTACACCCCTAATCCACCAGGTGGCCACCTCTTCAACTCCAAACAGACAGGCCATGTTATCAGCCCTCTGCTTTGCATCCAATGCTGAATTTGAATCTGGCTGTGTTACAGTTCATGTGCTAGCAGCTAAACTAGAGCGTGAACATTCCAGCATTGATTTGAGAAGGTAAACAAGAAGACTTTAGTGTGATGTTTGAGACCAAGATGCTTGTACAATTGTACTGATGGAGAGGTGGTCATGTGTGAGATTCCCTGTCGATGTGAGAAGCTTGAGACACCCTTTAACACCCCACACAGACACCACTCTAGTATTACCATTACTATGATCCTCTCTGGAGTGAGCCTCTGAGGGAGAGAGAAATAGACAGACAATGTGTGTGTGTGTGAGAGAGAGAGAGAGAACTGGGTGGTTCAAAACCCTGAATGTTGATTGGCTGAAATCCGTGGTATACAATGGGTATGAAAAAAACATTTATTTTTAACTGCTCTAATTACATTGGTAACCAGTTTATAATAGAAATAAGGAACCTCGGGTGTTTGTGGTATATGGCCTCGGCTAAGGGCTGTATCCAGGCACTCTACGTTGTGTCGCACATAAGAACAGCCCTTAGCCGTGATATATTGGCCATATACCACACCCTCTTATTGCTTAAATATACAGTCGTGGCCAAAAGTTGAGAAAATATAAATTTTCACAAAGTCTGCTGCCTCAGTTTGTATGATGGCAATTTGCATATACTCCAGAATGTTATGAAGAGTGATCAGATGAATTGCAAAGTCCCTATTTGCCATGCAAATTAACTGAATCCCCAAAAAACATTCCCACTGCATTTCAGCCCTGCCACAAAAGGACCAGCTGACATCATGTTAGTGATTCTTTCGTTAACACAGGTGTGAGTGTTGATGAGGACACGGCTGGAGATC
This sequence comes from Salvelinus fontinalis, assembly GCF_029448725.1. Taxonomy (NCBI): domain Eukaryota; kingdom Metazoa; phylum Chordata; class Actinopteri; order Salmoniformes; family Salmonidae; genus Salvelinus; species Salvelinus fontinalis. Next base: position 87,955,820 of record NC_074666.1, read on the forward strand.
ACTCTGTCATGCTGATTGAGTTCGAATAACAGACTGGAAGCTTCTAGAATCATTGTTCTTCCTCTGTCAACCATGGTTACCTGCAAGGAAACATGTGCTGTCATCATTGCTTTGCACAAAAAGGGCTTCACAGGCAAGGGTATTGCTGCCAGTAAGATTGCACCTAAATCAACCATTTATCGGATCCTCAAGAACTTCAAGGAGAGCTTTTCAACTGTTGTGAAGAACGCTTCAGGGCGCCCAAGAAAGTCCAGCAAGCGCCAGGACCGTCTCCTAAAGTTGATTCAGCTGCGGGATCGGGGCACCACCAGTACACAGAGCTTGCTCAGGAACGGCAGCAGGCAGGTGTGAGTGCATCTGCACGCACAGTGAGGCAAAGACTTTTGGAGGATGGCCTGGTGTCAAGAAGGGCAGCAAAGAAGCCATCTCTCTCCAGGAAAAACATGAGGGACAGACTAATATTCTGCAAAAGGTACAGGGATTGGATTGCTGAGGACTGGGGTAAAGTCATTTTCTCTGATGAATCCCCTTTCCGATTGTTTGGGGCATCTGGAAAAAAGCTTGTCCGGAGAAGACAAGGTGAGCGCTACCATCAGTCCTGTGTCATGACAACAGTAAAGCATCCTGAGACCATTCATGTGTGGGGTTGCTTCTCAGCCAAGGGAGTGGGCTCACTCACAATTTTGCCTAAGAACACAGACAATAATAAAGAATGGCACAAACACATCCTCCGAGATCAACTTCTCCCAACCATCCAGGAACAGTTTGGTGACGAGCAATGCCTTTTCCAGCATGATGGAGCACCTTGCAATAAGGCAAAAGTGATAACTAAGTGGCTCGGGGAACAAAACATCGATATTTTGGGTCCATTACCAGGAAACTCCCCAGACCTTAATCCAATTCAAATCAAATTTTATTTGTCACATACACATGGTTAGCAGATATTAATGCGAGTGTAGCGAAATGCTTGTGCTTCTAGTTCCGACCATGCAGTCGGAAGTAATCCCATTGAGAACTTGTAGTCAATCCTCAAGAGGAGGGTGGACAAACAAAAACCCACAAATTCTGACAAACTCCAAGCATTGATTATGAAAGAATAGGTTGCCATCAGTCGGGATGTGGCCCAGAAGTGAATTGACAGCTTGCCAGGGCGAATTGCAGAGGTCTTGAAAAAGAAGGGTCAACACTGCAAATATTGACTCTTTGCATCAACTTCATGTAATTGTAAATAAAAGCCTTTGACACTTATGAAATGCTTGTAATTATACTTCAGTATTCCATAGTAACATCTGACAAAAATATCTAAAGACACTGAAGCAGCAAACTTTGTAGAAAATAATATTTGTGTCATTCTCAAAACTTTTGGCCACGACTGTAAATACAAAGTGCATTCTGAAAGTATTCAGACCCCTCAACTTTTTCCACATTTTGTTATGTTACAGCCATAATCTAAAATGTATTAAATAAAACATTTCTCATCAATCTACACATTATACATCATAATGACAAAGCAAAAACAGATGTAGACATTTGCAAAAATGTTTACATAAGTATTCAGACCCTTTGCTGTGAGACTCGAAATTAAGATTAGTTGATTGGAGTCAACTTGTGGTAAATTCATTGATTGGACATGATTTGGAAAGGCACACACCTGTTCATATAAGGTCCCACAGTTGAAAGTGCATGTCAGAGCAAAAAACAATCCATGAGGTCGAAGGAATTGTTCGTAGAGCTCCAAGACAGGATTGTGTAGAGGCACAGATCTGGGGAAGCGTACAAAAACATTTCTGCAGCATTGAAGGTCCCAAGAGCAAAGTGCCCTCCATCATTCTTAAATGGAAGAAGTTTGGAACCACCAACACTCTTCCTAGAGCTGGCCGCCCGGCCAAACTGAGCAATCGAGGGAGCAGGGACTTGGTCAGTGACCAAGAACCAGACTGTCACTGACAGAGCTCGGGAGTTCCTCTGTGGAGATGGGAGAATCTTCTCGAAGGAGAACAATCTCTGCAGCACTCCACCAGTCAGGCCTTTATGGTAGAGTGGCCAGACGGAAGCCACTCCTCAGTAAAAGGCACATGACAGCCCACTTCGAGTTTGCCAAAAGGCACCTAAGGGAATCTAAGACCATGAGAAACCAGATTCTCTGGTTTGATGAAAACAAGATTTAACCTCTTTGGCCTGAATGTCAAGCGTCACGTCTGGAGGAAACCTGGCACCATCCCTACGGCGAAGCATGGTGGTGGCAGCATCATGCTGTGGGGATGTTTTTCAGTGGCAGGGACTGGGAGACTAGTCACAATTGAGGTAAAGATGAACGGAGCAAAGTACAGAGAGATCCTTGATGACAACCGGCTCCAGAGCGCTCAGCACCTCAGACTGGGGCAAAGGTTCACCTTCCAACAGGACAAAGACCCTAAGCACACAGCCAAGACAACGCAGGAGTGGCTTCAGGACAAGTCTCTGAATGTCCTTGAGTGGCCTAGCCAGAGCCCAGACTTAAACATCTTTGGAGACCTGAAAATAGCTGTGCAGCGACGCTCCCATCCAACCTGACAGAGCTTGAGAGAATCTTCAGAGAAGAATAGGAGAAATTATCTAAATACCGTTGTGCCAAGCTTTGTGCGTCATACCCAAGAAGACTTGAGGCTGTAATCGCTGCCAAAGGTGCTTCAACAAAGTACTGAGTAAAGGGTCTGAATACTTATGTAATGTAACATTTGGGTGTAGATTGAGAAAAAGAAAATAAAAAATAAATATTTCATTTTAGAATAAGGCTGTAACATAACAAAATGTGGAAAAAGTCAAGGGGTCTGAATACTTTCTGAATGCACTGTGTATTCAGAGTATAAAAAACATGAAGGAAACCTGCTCTAAGCCTTGAGACAATTAAGACATGGATTGTGTAATTCTCTCCTTCTCTCTTTCTTTCTCTCGGAGGACCTGAGCCCTAGGACCATACGTCGGGACTACCGGGCATGATGACTCCTTGCTGTCCCCAGTCCACCTGGCCTTGCTGCTATTCCAGTTTCAACTGTTCTGCCTGCGGTTATGGAACCCCTACCTGTCCCAGACCTGCTGTTTTTAACTCTTAATGATCGGCTATGAAAAGCCAACTGACATTTATTCCTGATTATTATTTGACCATGCTTGTCACTTATGAACATTTTGAACATCTTGGCCATGTTCTGTTATAATCTCCACCCAGCACAGCCAGAAGAGGACTGGCCACCCCTCATAGCCTGGTTCCTCTCTAGGTTTCTTCCTAGGTTTTGGCCTTTCTAGGGAGTTTTTCCTAGCCACCGTGCTTCTACACCTGCATTGCTTGCTGTTTGGGGTTTTAGGCTGGGTTTCTGTACAGCACTTCGAGATATTAGCTGATGTACGAAGGGCTATATAAAATAAACTTGATTTGATTTGATTTGTGTATGTGTGCCATTCAGAGGGTGAAGGGGCAAGACAACAGATTAAAGTGCCTTTGAACAGGGTATGGTAGTAGGTGCCAGGCACACAGGTTTGTGTCAAGAACTGCAACACTACTGGGTTTTTCACAGTCAACAGTTTCCTGTGTGTATCAAGAATGGTCCACCACCCAAAGGACATCCAACCAACTTGACACAACTGTGGGAAACACTGGAGTCAACATGGACCAGCATCCCTGTGACACGCTTTCAACACCTTGTAGGGCCTATGCCCTGACAAATTGAGGCTATTCTGAGAGCAAAAAAGGGGACGCCGGGGGGGGGGGGGGGTGCAACTCAATATTAGGAAGGTGTTCTTAATGTTTGGTATATTCAGTGTATGACACCTCCAAAGATTCAGTCTTTCCACTCTGAAAGGTCAACACCTGAATCATGAAACATTTTGATCAATAATTTAGCCCGTTTTGATTGGACATATTCAGTCATTTCCTGGAACAATAAGAAAGAACAGGTTGATCCACCAAACAGGTTAGCGGAGGCCTTTGTGAGGAGACGTTGTGGCCCCTGAACCTGATGACTCACCGTTCGCCCGAGGGTCCGGAAGGAGGATATTCTGGGTTTGACTGTCTTATTGATCTCCTTCAAACAGTACGACAATGGGTCCCGGCCGAACTTGGGGGAGGGGGGTCCATTAGCGGGCGAGGGGGCGGGGGGCGTGGACAAGGGGGTGAGTGAGGAGGGGGAGAGCTGGGACAGGGTGAAGCACAGACACCCAGGGAGAGGGTGGCATGGAGGGAGAGAGGGAGGGGAGGACAAAAACAAAACAGATGACAAGGGAAAGAGAGAGAGACACCATCAACACCTTAAGCACACCACACAGAGAAGACAACACTGCAGCAGTTACCCCTGCAGAAGCCCACAGTCACCGGATCATTCACATAGCGCCACAACAGCCGCACCACAACAGCCGCACCCCAACAGCCGCACCCCAACAGCCGCACCCCAACAGCCGCACCCCAACAGCCGCACCCCAACAGCCGCACCCCAACAGCCGCACCACAACAGCCGCACCACAGCCCCAACACCAGCAATTAAACACCAACAAAACACAAGCCACGATGAAGGGTAGAGTAGAGTGAGCCTACGTGAGGAACAAGGTTGACAGATTGGAGCGGACCAACAGGAGGTTCCATTGGTTAACCTCAATCTGGACACAGATACATAGGTAGACTGAAATATGTACAAAGGACACCCTACAGGTCTGGGCCTGGTATACGTGCTTGTAATACGGGTAATAAGAAACATGGCAGGTCTCTAACCTGGTGGGAACTACTGAACGTTGGCGTGATGGTGTAACCACATGACCAAGTGAGGAGCAGTGAGGGAGAATATCGTCAACTCTACAGGCTGGTTTCTCAGTCACAGATCAGCCTGGACCTACAGTAGTCTTGGACTAAAAAGCAGTTTAACTAGGAGCTGTTTGAATCAGTGTTGTGCAGTGGGGAGGGGGTAGACTTTTTACAAATGACATCCAAAGCTCTTTCTCACAGGCCAATATGAAAATTAACTCTGATCATTACTGAACCACCTCTTTGGGGAGAGCAGGAGCGATGACACAGAGCGGTGCACCACACAGACAGGACGGGAGGTAGACAGGGTGTATTAGAGGAACAGGATTGGACAGCAGTCAGCAGTGTAGCCAATCAGACATGCAGCAGGAGGAAAGTGCTGGAAGAGACTGGAGGGGAGAGAGAGAGAGATGCAGCAGTGGGTAGAGGCCGGCCATGATGTAGGTTAGCTAGGTGTTAGTTTGCTGTACTCTCAACATTCATGTGTAGTTTATTTTTAGTAATTTCAGACTGGCTCAGGAGGCCTGTTTAAGGGACATCCGATATATTCTAGATCTAGACGGCCTCTAGTGGTCCAACGTCATCCATGATCTCCAATGACAGTGTAGAGAGAACACAGCAAAAAATGAGTTCACCTGGAACTAGTCATCCCTCCCTGTCCCAGTATCATCCCTGATGGTTGGCATTTCCCAAAGGTGTCATTGTGATGGTTTGACTGCTAATGTTATAGTCTAGGCCAGTATAATAGCAGTGTGTTTGTAGCGGAGAATTCAATGTGTTTGTGCCTGTCTGTGCTGATGAAAGCACAAGCTCTGCAGAACGCTGCCTGCCAGTAGAGTTGACCTATTGGAAACCACAGTCAGTCACACGCTGCAGAAAGTCAGAGGGGGCTTATTCACAGACAGGCCAGGGACACAGCCATGCACATACCAGTTCTAGAAAGGTGTGTGTGTGTGTGTGTGTGTGTGTGTGTGTGTGTGTGTGTGTGTGTGTGTGTGTGTGTGTGTGTTAGAGAGGGGGGCCATGCAGTATGTACATGCAGAGCTCTGGGAACAGGGAAGATTGTGTGTGAGACCACAGCTTCAGGACCATAGTGACAGATGGAACGTCCCTCTGGGGACCCCCAGACGCTGTCTCCCTGATTCAGCCCCTCTGCTTCAACACTGACACACACTGCTCCTGGTTGATCTACCTGCACCTTGGAGCACTGATCATTTCAAACACTAAGAAATCAACTCGGGGGACTAGTCATTCATAGGAGGGAAATAACCTGATTTGGACATGAATTGTAGATTAGGATAATAATCCTCCTAATTCAGAAAGTTACTCAGTCAGAACTGAGTCATGGGAGTGGGATGTACCAGGGGTGTAAACTAGTAATTGTGTCTGAGGAGGACTGGTGGTACTAGCAGCCTACCTTACTCTTCTTGCTGAACAGCCAGAACGGTTTGCTCCTGTTCTTGCCCAGCAGCTCCAGGGGGCCTTTGGGGGTACCGAGGGTGCCCAGGCTGCTGTCTGAGGAGGCACGGTTGATGCCCTGACTGTAGTCCTCAAAGTCCAGGTCGCCAGGACGCTCAAAGCCTGACTTGTACTGCTCTATAAGAGCTATGGAGTCCTGCAGGGACAGTGGGTTAGATTATGACAGTGAAACACAGACCAACAATACCAAAACGTTTCAAAGCATTTGTGTTTCATACCCATTTCCCTCACATTCTTTTGAACTTCATTGGACCACATGTATCCACGTACGTTACGTCTGGGTTTGTTTTGTATACATGCAGTACAGTACGGCCGACTCACATTCCTCTCATTGACATTAGTGCCCGCTTTAGTGACGCCCTCCAGACACTTCCCGATAATGGGCATCACGTGCCTCTCCGTGTCTGAGAACAAGACGTAGCCCTGCGCCAGCTTCCTCACCCGCCTCTCATCCATGTCCTGGAGTTTCTATAGGGAGAGGAGGCACATACAGGACGTAACTCAACCAGATCTGCCATGTCTTGGTGCCTGATTATAGAATAACAACCTGCATCAAGTGCAGCTTCAAGTGTCTCCTGAAACTTGACCCCAAAAAACCATCTGGGTCAGCCGATTTAGACCCTTTCTTCTTTAAGGCTGCTGCCCCTATCGTCGCCAAGCCTGTCTCTCCTCTCTGGGGAGGTTCCCATTGCTTGGAAGGCAGCCACGGTGTGTCCTTATTTAAAAGGGGGAGATCAAGCTGATCCTAATAATCAACTGACTGGCTTTCTTGATGTCTATAGTATTCTCTCTGGTATGAAATCTGGTTTCCACTCAGGTTATGGATGTGTCACTGCAACCTTAAAGGTCCTAAATTATGTCACCATTGCCTTTGATTCTAGGCAATGTTGTGCTGCTATTTTTATTGACTTGGCCAAAGCTTTTGATACGATAGACTATTCCATTCTTGTGGGAATATTGGAGTATTGGTGTCTGAGGGGTCCTCGGCCTGGTTTGCTAACTACCTCTCTCAAAGAGTGCAGTGTATAAATGTATGTAATGTTATGTATGTATGTATGTATGTATGTATGTATATGTAAGAACATCTGCTGTCTCAGCCACTGCCTGTCACCAAGGGAGTACCCCAAGGCTCAATCCTAGGCCCCACGCTCTTCTCAATTTACATCAACAACATAGCTCAGGCAGTAGGAAGTGCTCTCATCCATTACTAAGAAGATTATACAGTCATACTCAGCTGATGTTGTGTTAAATGCTCTACAATAAAGCTTTCTTAGTGTCCAACAAGCTTGTTCTGAACACCTCCAAAAAAAGGTAATGGTGTTTGATAAGAAGAATGCCCCTCGCCCTACCGGTGTGATTACTACCTTTGAGGGTTTAAAGCTTGAGGTAGTCACCTCATACAAGTACTTGGGAGTATGGCTAGACGGTACACTGTTCCCATCTCATCACATATCAAAGCTGCAGGCTAAAGTTAAATCTAGACTTGGTTTCCTCTATCGTAATCTCTTTCAGCCCAGCTGCCAAACTAACCCTGATTCAGATGACCATCCTACCCATGTTAGATTACGGAGACATAATTTATAGATCAGCAGGTAAGGACGCTCTCAAGCGGCTAGATGTTCTTTACCATTTGTCCATTAGATTTGCCACCAATGATCCTTATAGGACACATCACTGCACTCTATACTCCTCTGTAAACTGGTCATCTCTGTATACCCATCGCAAGAGCCACTGGTTGACGCTTATTTATAAAATCCTCTTTGGCCTCACTCTGAAATATCTACTGCAGCCCCATCGCAAGAGCCACTGGTTGACGCTTATTTATAAAATCCTCTTTGGCCTCACTCTGAAATATCTACTGCAGCCCTCATCCTCCACATACAACACCCATTCTGCCAGTCCCATTCTGTTAAAGGTCCCCAAAGCACACACATCCCTGGGTCGTTGGTCTTTTCAGTTCGCTGCAGCTAGCGACTGGAATGAGCTGCAACAAACACTCAAACTGGACAGTTTTATCTCAATCTCTTCATTTAAAGACTCAATCATGGACACTCTTACTGACAGTTGATGCTGCTTTGTGTGATGTATTGTTGTCTCTACCTTCTTGCCCTTTGTGCTGTTGTCTGTGCCCAATAATGTTTGTACCATGTTTTGTGCTGCTACCATGTTGTGTTGCTACCATCTGTTGCTGCCTTGCTATGTTGTCGTCTTAGGTCTCTCCTTATGTCGTGTTGTGTTGTGTTGTCATATATATATATATATGTGTGTGTGTGTGTGTGTTTTAAATCACAGCCACCGTCCCCGCAGGAGGTCTTTTGCCTTTTGTTAGGCCGTCATTGTAAATAAGAATTTGTTCTTAACTGACTTGCCTAGTTAAATAAAGGTTAAATTAAAAAAAGTCAGCTGTGTTTTTAGTGTCTATTGAACCAAATGTTAGCATTTCAAATAGTTCCAGCATAAGGAAGGGAAGCTAGGCTAAGGTCAGGATGGATGGGTGAGAGGCTCTGCCGCACGTTGAAGATGAGAGGCACGTCGCTGAAGTAGAACTGGCTCTGCTCCTGGTTGTATTTCTGCAGCTGGGCTGCGTAGTCGTTCTTACACTCCTCCGCTATGTGTGTCCTCATGTTGGCCTGCTGTTTGGCCTGGAAACAGGTAACAAAACAAACACACAGGTCACACACACAGGTCAGTCTGGTGGCTCACATTCCACTGTTTAAAGGGGAAACAGGACAAGTAGGACAGCTGGATTGTGTTCAATAGGGCACACCGTAGGAAAACCTTTCGCAACGGAAAATGAAAACCTGTGTTCTTTTTAATTCTGTGTTGGTGTCCTACTACCTTCTCTACGTCGGCCTTTGTGGCGTTGATGTCCTGGTCAGTTTTCTCTGCATATTGAGCAGCTTTGTCCGCTTCCCGCCACTCCCTCTCAAAACGTTTCTTACTCTAAAACACAGAGACAGAAACACATCCATGTTGATCTTAGCTAACACAATACTGTGCTCTGTGGGCATTCTCTGAATGGAATAGAATAGACTCTACTATTGTGTAGAAGAAGCGAGACCTCTGCTACACCCAAGGGTAGTCGACACTTGCCCAATGGTCACTAGCACCTGACTTTACTGAATGGGGCTGGAACATCAGTGGTTTAAGTGAATGGTGCTGACCCATACAGCGACGAGCAATGCGCTGGAGTGCTGCTGGCTTCTGGTTCCCTACCCCTGCTTTAAAAAGGAGCTCCTCATCTCTTTTTACTGTATATTACAAATACTGGTCACCTGAGTCACCACACACACACACAACTAGAGAACAAACGTCCCTTTCACTGATGTAACAATGACCCCACTTACAGCAGACAAAAAGCAGACAATATGAGAAAGCATTCAGAAACATTTGACAACTTTCACCACTATAGACAATGGAGGACAGTGACTGGACAAAACATTGCCCTTTGACTGAACAGAAAGAATAAACAGACAAGTTGTTCCCTGACAAGCAAAGTATAGGCCTACTGTATAGAGAGGATGTATACATTAGTATTCTACCAACAACGTAGATGTTCCCTTTGGAAGAGAGGAGCTATTGGCAGACGGCCTGACATGTAAACAAACTTACACTGTCGAGCTGCTTATAGGTGCTCTCCAAACTCTGCTGGGCTTTCTTGGCCTCCGACAGATGCTGCAAACAGACGAACAGAGAGAGGACACATGAGACACCAAGAACACTAGGATGATGACATGACGGTCCCTACTTAGACAGGGCCATTGGCATTGTGTACAGAATAAACAACGGCCACCAAAAACCACTGAACAAAACAGATGGTAAACAAATAGCAGTCTGTCTGTCTGTGGGTCATGTCTACTGGGAGACTTTATAGTGTTTGTATGTGTTCTATATTCCATTGGGGATGGGCCAAGGCATTTCTCTCCTTTCAGAGGATAACACGACAGTTACCACCCCCCTACGAGACAACCCAAGTAAGGCTACCTTCGTGCCATAACAGAGGAACCTACAAATCTCTGCTGGTCCTTCCTGTCTCCTTCATACTCTCCCTCCTTTTCCCTAGCTCCCACCCATTTTCCCTCGCCCTCACTATAATAATGTGAGTTGTGAATTCCATCCTTCCCTCTCAGTATGGATCTCTCTCTCACCGTCTTACGCTCCATCTTGAGCTCCTGCAGGTACTTGGTGAGTTCGATGCAGATGTTCATCATCATGTTCTCAGCAATCAGCTCCCTCTGTCCTGCGTAGTCATTCATCTCATTCAGGATGTCCAGGAAGGACTGGTGGTTGGAGAACCTATGGGAGAGGAGGGGGAGTGAAGGAGGAGGGAGGGAAGAGGGAGGAGGGGAGGGAAAGGATACAGAAGAGATGAGATCTGTAATGGATTTGGGCATTGACAGGAAGTTACATACACTGTTGCTTAAATAGCTGTGTTAGCCAGGTAATGATAGGTCCATTACTTCCTTATTCCCGTTTCCCTCTCAGGGGGTATAGTAGCAGTCATTTGCATTGCTCTGCAGGTGCTGGCATAGCCTCTCCAACTACAGTACTATAGACAGGAAAGCAGTTTGAAAAGACATCATTGAAATTACGTCATGTATTGTTGCTGTATTATTTTAGTCTAGCTTTGTTTTCCTTCTCTTTGTCTGATTAGGAACTGAAAGTCATGTTGAAGATCACAGCTGGCCTGGGCAGGTACAAATAAAGCACATTTATTTTATGCACACACACACACACACACACACACACACACACACACACACACACACACACACACACACACACAAAAGCCCACAATAGCTCACCTGCATTCCTGTTCCTCTTTACAGCCTCGTTTAGGATTGTATTTCTTTGTTAGATTTCTGTCAATATTAGGAGAGGGGGAAGATATGGTAAGTAGTGTGGAAGATAGAATATATGTCAAAAGCACAGATGCAAACTTAATTATCCTAAATGATAGACAAACACAATGCATCAAATTAGGGTGTCTATTCAAATATCAATAAAGAAGTTCAAACCTAAGTTGGTTACAGTTCGCCTTTAATAGAAATGATTCAATTTAAAATCAATCCACACCTCTAAGAACAATACACACAAATATTTGCTTCTTGTAGGCAAGACTGCCCCGGTCCACTGGCACAGTTGATCTTTCCTTTTTGCCGTTTTTATCTCAATATCAAATCATTTATAGGTAACAATTAATTACCTTACTGTAAATGTTTTTAATTAAAATGGTCAAAAAGAAACAAGCAAGAATTCTGCTAAGACTGTGAGTGGTCTGTCTGGGAGTGGTCAGAGGAGCCTAATGGGAAGGATGTGTAACCTGAAAGCTAGCTGTTATTGGTCTTCTATTAACATCTAGGTCTAAAGAACCCCCCGAGCCAAACAAGCTGAAATGTCAGGCAGCTCTTACACTAAAAGGGCATTATCATAATTGTCACAATTTCACTGTATTCTTCCAACCTCAGTGTGGAGATATATATACACTGCTCAAAAAAATAAAAGGGAACACTTAAACAACACAATGTAACTCCAAGTCAATCACACTTCTGTGAAATCAAACTGTCCACTTAGGAAGCAACACTGATTGACAATAAATTTCACATGCTGTTGTGCAAATGGAATAGACAACAGGTGGAAATTATAGGCAATTAGCAAGACACCCCCAATAAAGGAGTGGTTCTGCAGGTGGTGACCACAGACCACTTCTCAGTTCCTATGCTTCCTGGCTGATGTTTTGGTCACTTTTGAATGCTGGCGGTACTTTCACTCTAGTGGTAGCATGAGACGGAGTCTACAACCCACACAAGTGGCTCAGGTAGTGCAGCTCATCCAGGATGGCACATCAATGCGAGCTGTGGCAAGAAGGTTTGCTGTGTCTGTCAGCGTAGTGTCCAGAGCATGGAGGCGCTACCAGGAGACAGGCCAGTACACCAGGAGACGTGGAGGAGGCCGTAGGAAGGCAACAACCCAGCAGCAGGACCGCTACCTCCGCCTTTGTGCAAGGAGGATTAGGAGGAGCACTGCCAGAGCCCTGCAAAATGACCTCCAGCAGGCCACAAATGTGCATGTGTCTGCTCAAACGGTCAAAAACAGACTCCATGAGGGTGGTATGAGGGCCCGACGTCCACAGGTGGGGGTTGTGCTTACAGCCCAACACCGTGCAGGACGTTTGGCATTTGCCAGAGAACACCAAGATTGGCAAATTCGCCACTGGCGCCCTGTGCTCTTCACAGGTGAAAGCAGGTTCACACTGAGCACATGTGACAGACGTGACAGAGTCTGGAGACGCCGTGGAGAACGTTCTGCTGCCTGCAACATCCTCCAGCATGACCGGTTTGGCGGTGGGTCAGTCATGGTGTGGGGTGGCATTTCTTTGGGGGGCCGCACAGCACTCCATGTGCTCGCCAGAAGTAGCCTGACTGCCATTAGGTACCAAGATGAGATCCTAAGACCCCTTGTGAGACCATATGCTGGTGCGGTTGGCCCTGGGTTCCTCCTAATGCAAGACAATGCTAGACCTCATGTGGCTGGAGTGTGTCAGCAGTTCCTGCAAGAGGAAGGCATTGATGCTATGGACTGGCCCGCCTGTTCCCCAGACCTGAATCCAATTGAGCACATCATGTCTCGCTCCATCCACCAACGCCACATTGCACCACAGACTGTCCAGGAATTGGCAGATGCTTTAGTCCAGGTCTGGGAGGAGATCCCTCAGGAGACCATCCGCCACCTCATCAGGAGCATGCCCAGGCGTTGTCGGGAGGTCATACAGGCACGTGGAGGCCACACACACTACTGAGCCTCATTTTGACTTGTTTTAAGGACATTACATCAAAGTTGGATCAGCCTGTAGTGTGGTTTTCCACTTTAATTTTGAGTGTGACTCCAAATCCAGACCTCCATGGGTTGATAAATTTGATTTCCATTGATAATTTGTGTGTGATTTTGTTGTCAGCACATTCAACTATGTAAAGAAAAAAGTATTTAATAAGAATATTTCATTCATTCAGATCTAGGATGTGTTATTTTAGTGTTCCCTTTGTAACAGTATAACTTTAAACCGTCCCCTCGCCCCGAAACGGGCGCGAAACAGGGACCCTCTGCACACATCAACGACGGTCGCCCACGAAGCATCGTTACCCATCGCTCCACAAAGGCCACGGCTCTTGCAAAGCAAGGGGCAACACTACTTAAGTCTCAGAGCAAGTGACGTAACTGATTGAAATGCTACTAGCGCGTACCCGCTAACTAGCTAGCCATTTCACATCCGTTACACCTTTATTTTTTTGAGCAGTGTATATATATATAGAGAAAAAAAACAGGAAATCATGTTTGACTACACTACCCCTTTAAGGGAAAGCCAATGCAAAACTAGTCAAGAAGAACATCTATGTTAAAACAGATCCACTTCTCCTATTCTTCCTTCTTTCATTAGAGCTCTCTGACCACATCCTGTCCATCATGTGCCAGTCTGCTCCCACTTCCTCTCCTCTCCACCAGAGCCCATCAGCAGATACTGACAGACACACTCGGAGTGAGAGTGAGGAAGAGAGAAAAAGGGAAAAAGGGAGGCAGTAATGCAGGCTCAAGCTTGAGAATGAGGGCAGTGTTTCTGGGACTGTCTGGGCTGGGGCAATGCCAACAGGGAGAGACAAGTTCAATTCTGCCCCAAACTAGTCATAAGACACCACATACATTTCATAAAACAGCTTTTGAGCACAAACATCAACTGCTGTGGACACACGCAGGAATGAGGCATGAAGAATGAGGCCTACCTCAGCTGCTTGGCATAGTTCTGCTCTATCTCCGTCCTCTCCTTCACAAACTTGACATACTTCTCTACCAGTTCCAGCCCGGATTGCGTGTGCTTGTCGATGATGTCATATTGGTCCTGGGGAGAAGGAACATGAAAAGAGAGAGAGAAAGAGATTATGCACGATACACACGAGATGGATGATAGCTCATCACCATTAGATAAGAATGACAGGGCACGTTTCATTGGATGAGTGACGTCATCTAAAAGAATGCTGGATATTAATCAGTCTGAGGGAACATAGTTTACTGTTGATAGTGAATCTCAAGTCACCATATCTACCCAAATGTTATGCCTTCCAAGAATTCTCTACATATGCACAACCCTTGACCCCCGACCTTGAGATGCTAAATCATGCTGCGTTCTGCTAATAAAGAGAGGGGGAGAGGGAGAAAAAGTTGGAAAAGGGCGAGAGAGCGAGAGGACACAGGGAGGACAACCTTTTACCGACAGGAAATAGGAAGCGCCCCACTCTTGCACTTCCTGTGGTACGTAGACTCAGTAGAAACATCCCGAATATGAATTGCATATAACACTAAACAGCCAATTGATTGCTGCATTAATGTAAAATTGGAGGCGGCAAGTGGAAGGGAGCGAAGGTAGGGAACTTGTTTGTCGACCCTTTACAAGGCCAAAAATTGGCTGAAAGAAATCTTCATAAATTGAAAAAGACACCAGTTTCATTTGAGGACCAAAATGTTGGCAGCTTGTAAAATAGAAGAGATTTGATGTACCGATTCTATGGCACATGGTTTATGAACTGATACAAAAAAAACAAACACTTGATTCAAAAACTTAAGAGTTTTTCAATAAAAAATGATGTATAAAATTCTTGCCACCAACAGAATGTTATGTATATGGGGCATACAACCATCTCAGCTCTGCAGATTTTGCTGCGAAGAGACAGTATCATTAGATCATTTATTCTGATATTGCCCCTATGTAGCTTGTTTCTGGTCACAGGTTCAGGAATGGCTGAAAAATCACAACATTTACCTCAAATGAACGCTACAAATAGCACTGTTGGGAGATTTGGAAAGCCATAGTCAATCAATCAACAATATAATAGTTTCAATCAAATTATTCATCTTTAACTTACAATCTGTAGATACTATGTGATTAGGAAGGTTCAGAATCTATGTGAAACATCACAACACAATTGAAATCAAGTTGAGGGATCGTGTAATTGGCATGCTGACTGCAGGGATGTCCACCAGAGCTGTTGCCAGAGAATTTAATGTTCATTTCTCTACCATAAACTGCCTCCAACATCGTTTTAGAGAATTTGGCAGTACGTCCAACCAGCCTCACAACCACAGACCACATGTAACCACTCCAGCCCAGGACCTCCACATCCAGCTTCTTCACCTGCAGGATCGTCGGATGTGTGCTGGGGTGGGGGGGGGGGGGGGCTTCGTTATTGTTATTTTATTGTGTTACTTGTTATTATGTTTTACTTTAGTTTATTTGGTAAATATTTTCTTAACTCTTCTTGAACTGTACTGTTAGTTAAGGGCTTGTCAGTAAGCATTTCACAGTAAGGTCTACAATTGTTGTATTCCGCGCATGAGACAAATGGAAGTTTGATTTGATGCCCTCCAAGACCCACCCATGGCTGCACTCCTGCCCAGTCATGTGAAATCCATAGATTACAGCCTAATGAATTTATTTCAATTGATTGACTTCCTTATATGAACTGTAACTCCGTCAAATCTTTGAAATCGTTAGAATGGCGAGTTAATATTTTTGTTTGGTGTATATTCTTGCTGTGTAACTACTGTGGAGAAAAGAAAGAGATGTGCCACGTATGTAAACTGTGTATATAATGTACAACAAAAATAAAAAGCTGTAAAAACAAAGTTTAAGTTTGTCCTCGGAAGAGGGTGATGGATGGGTGAAACAAAAAACGAAACACTAAAACGTAACGCATCGTTATTTGATTTCCCTACACTTTATAAGCAAACATATCGTCAACTCACACAAGAAAAACAAAATAGGCTTGCTACCACACGTATCATTAACAGAAATTCCCACACTTTGATATGCAGTGTTCTAGACTCTCTTCTCTTTAGTTCCTTTTTTGGCTGCGTGCTTTATGGCCACTTCAAGCACAGACAAGCCTGTTAGAGAGTGATGATGATATCAAGGAACAGCCAATCCTCCCCCCGAACACCTCCAAGCCCTCTGTAGTTACAGTATGGAGGAGGGCCGTCTATGGGAAGAGATTCCTATCATGTTGGGCCATGTTCTTGACCCATCCTACCCCTTCAAAGGGCACACGAAAAGAGAGTGAACAAATAACACCTAAGGCCTTTAATTTGAGAAGAGCACGTAACACATGAACATGTGGGCTTGTATGAGACATTGCGAGCAACTTGCTGTATGTGTGCATGTGTATAACAAGGAGGACTTATTTTTAGAAGTCTGATCAAATGTTTTGGGGCAGGAAAATGGAGGGCCACAGCACACAGTGTGCTCTTCTGGTGTTCACCCTAAACACCACCAAGAGACAAGGAGAGAACATACCAACTGGTTGATTTTCATTCCAGTTTAACAAAGTTCTCCTGTCTTAGCGGTTAAGTTGTAAATAAACCAAGCTGATTGTTGTTTCACAACCATTAGGCCTACTGGCTGGGGGGGGGGGGGGGTCTTCCACCGCACGAACAACCTTGTGTGCCCTCTCCATGAGGCAATTTTGTTTAGAAATTGGTTCCAGTTTAAAGTCTCAGTAAGCTAGGACATTCAGTTGGGCTTTTCATTAGCATACTGTTGGCTTCATGATAGCATTTAGGACACACGGACACGGCAAACAGTAATCTTCCAAAGACTGTAGGCCTAGCCATCCATGTTGGCCCTGCCTCAACCCAGCAGCCTGTGTCTTCTACCTCCACCCCCCAACTCCAGACAGATTAACTTGTAAAGGCATCACCCTAGGCATGGGAAGTCATCCTGCTCAGTGGTGGAAAAAGTACACAATTTTCATACTTGAGTAATAGAAAATGACTCAAGTAAAAGTCACCCAGTGAAATACTACTTGAGAAAAAGTCCTTGGTTTATCCAAAAGTAAAAAAATTAATTGCTAATTCTTTTATAAAGCAAACCAGATGGCACCATTTCTTGTTTTTTTACTTACAGATAGCCAGGGGCATGCTCCAACACTCAGACATAATTTACAAATGAAGCATGTGTTTAGTGAGTCCTCCAGATAAGAGGCTGTTCTCTTAATAAATGTGTGAATTAGTACTTTTGGGTGTCTGGGAAAATGGATGGAGCAAAAAGTACATATTTTCTTTAGGAATAGAGTGAAGTAAAAGTAGTCAAAAAAATAAAAAGCACAGATACCTCCAAAAACTACTTAAGTACTTCCAAGTATTTTTACACCACTGATCCTGCTCCACGACCATGGAGAATGTTTCCTCCCTTAGTCACTGTCTTTAATGAACTTTATAAAAAGGGCCCGTCTGCCATGCTACATTTTTTACAGTCCTGGATTGTGGAACACACACAGAGCCTATCCTCACTCAGTCACACTAGCAGCCAGGGCTAATGCCCATACACTGATCTTGCACACTGAACACTAGGTGCCTAAAATAACTGCTGGATTAACGGCAAGGAAAGCAGGGGACAGATGCCACAGAGCAGGCAGCACAGTTGGCCACAAACGTTACTGGCCAAACACAATCACAACCAATTAGGCAGTCTGGACATTGTGGCGAGAGAAGGAATGAATGTATGTTTGCCAATAGTCTCCCTCACACATAAATACAAACATATGAAAACCTGGATAGATCTGTGCGCAAATTGAAGTCATTCTCTCACAATCAATTTCACTAGTAGTATGGTCTAAACCTGATAGAAGGTACAGTAAACTACCAGCTAATAAAATCTGTTTGATTTTGCATGTTCTCAGAGAAAAGTAGAGGTTTGAAGAAATGTCTCTTGGGTTAAAAAGTGAAACAGATGTGGCAAATATATCCATATAAATAAATACAAGAGCATGGATAGATGAGATGTTTTGAGTTCATTAAATGAGGTCAAACCTAATTAGGTTGCTGGTGCTCCATGCAGCGCAGCACTGAGGATGGAAAGGGGACAGGAGGAAGAGAGAGAGGCCCAGGGGGAACATGGATAATGAGGTCAAAACCTACCGTCCCACCCTCTCTGTAACGCTCCATTTACATACTCACTATGTGGGTGTGTGTGTGTGTGTGTGTGTGTGTGTGTGTGTGTGTAGGAGGTCAGATCACTGGGTGGGTGGTGGAGTAGCCATAGCCTAGCTCTCAGATAAACAGTGTAGCAACATTGAGGGGCAGTGTGTTCTCGGTCTGACTTTCTAGAGAAAAGACTGCTTGTTTCTCTGTTGGTCTTGTCCATTGTGTCGCCTACCAGCTACCACTGTAACTCACTCTTGTGCACATTGGCTGGGGAATCCATGAAAACCGGTGGCAGACAGAGGTTGAAATAAACTCATACTAATTAAAACCATGTGAGATCGATGAGTGAGAGCAAAGATCCATCCAGCTATCCATGTTAAAAAGTAAGCTATTGCTTGTTGTCACACGGTACTCTAGTGGGCAGCAATCCTGGTCCTGGAAAGCAAGTGTACACTACAGTGTTTCCCCAGGCTATTTTAAACTCCTCAATTAAGGTATTGGTGGTCAGTAATTAGCCTAGTTGACAAACCCTCTCTCCAGGACTAGAGTTGTGTTGGTGACCTCTGGCATGTTGAAATGTTGAAAACATTGAAGGATCTGGAGTAAATGTGCCATCATGTAACTGATATCATTCAATATGTCAACTTCAAGTCAATGGTGGGTGACAATATAAGTTGCAAAAGAAAATGTATTTGGAGCAAAATTACTACAGGGTAGCAAGCAAGTGATGAGCTTGGCTCAAGCAGCCATGCCCATGCCCTTGAGACTGTGCTCCATCCATGCGCGCATTGGGCAGCAAGAGGCAAAAGTGTCCTATTTCTGGGAATCAAGTAATGCCCAACTGTGTGACAACTTGTTGCGGGCATGGCCCTCCCAAAAGTGGATCCTTCCTTAGGACAAAACTAGTCTTGGGGCAAGGAATGTCAATGAAATTCACGTGAGTTTAAAACATCAAAGTCCTAGGCCCTAGACATTCTGAATGTCTGGCAGTTTGTGCACAACAATCTGGGTCATTAGTTTTTTCTTGAGAAATTAAAACATTGACTTGAACTTGGCTAGCTAGCTAATAGCATAATGATCTGAGAGACAAGACACCAGCACAAGCTGCTTTGTTCTTTAGCGTCCCCAATGACAGCACTTTGATTTGAGTTACAAATCGTGCTACAACTTATGTACCTGCTACAATGGCTGTGTTTACACAGACAGCCCAATTCTGATCTTTTGCCCATTTATGGAAGGGGGGGGGGGGGGGGGGGGGGGGGGACTTATATGCAGATTCGGGAATGCCCACATGCAGGAACGCAACAAATTGCGTGCTGCAATCACACACTATTAAAATTATGGGCAAAAAAAACTACCTGATCTGATTGGGCAAAGGACAAATGAGTGAAACATATCAGAATTGGACTGCCTGTGTAAACAGCATCACATTTGTATCTGTTCAGAGAGTGACATGCTGGTCCAACTCAAGGTGTCAAAAAATAATATGGACCCATCCAATTGGCGACAGATTTTCATGTGAATATTCTAAAATCTTAGTCATTTCAGAGTTTCTTTTAGGAAAATCTGGCGCTGGACAACATAACAGGGAACATTTTTATTTACCAGACATTTGAGAAATTGAATGGACATCCTCATGCATTCAGATCCAACCTGACGCAGCATCAATAAATGAGGGATGCTGGCCAAATTAGCCACATTTACAAGTCCTTAAAAACCACCCTTAAGCAAATTACAAAAACACTATTCCTTGTTTTGATGTGTAGCATATGCAAAACTTTATAGACTAGTTTCCTAAAACAATTGTCCACCTCACGGTTGACCTGTCAGAGATGAGCACTAAATGCATCAGGGCATTGCATGCAAAGGCTTCGGTGTCCACAGTATGATTTTCATATTTTAACAGCTTATTTCTCTAAATTGTTGTGCACAAATTTGTTAACATCCCTGTAAGTGAGCTTTTCTCATTTGCCAAGATAATCCATCCACCTGACAGGTGTGGCATATCAAGAAGCTGATTAAACAGCATGATCATTACGCAGGTGCACCTTGTGCTGGGGACAATATAAAGGCCACAAAATTACTACAGTGGAGTATCCAGCAACTTCGCACAACCATTGAAGAGGAGTGGGACAACATTTCAATCAACAGCCTGACAACTCTATGCGACGGAGATATGTCACGCTGCATGAGGCACGCTGCCAAGTTAAATAAAGCTTCAATAAAAATGTATAATCACACCAGATACTGCCTGGTTTCTGATACACACCCCTACCTTTGTTTTTAAGATATGTGACCAACCGATGCATATCTGTATTCCCAGTCATGTGAAATCCATAGATTTGGGCCTAATTTATTTATTTCAATTGACTGATTTCCTTATATAGACTGTAACATGTTTGAACTTGTTGCACGTTACATTTATATATTTTTGTTCAGTATGTATGCATGCGCATGTGTACATTGTATACAAAGTATTCAGACCCCTTGACTTTTTCCACATTTTGTTGCGTTACAGCCTTATTCTAAAATTGATTACATTGATAAGGAAAACAAACAATCTGCACACAATACCTCAATCACAAACAAAAACAAATTTAGAAAATGTTGCTAATTTCTAAAAAATATATATTACATTTACATAAAAGTATTCAGACCATTTACTCAGTACTTTGTTGAAGCACCTTTGGCAGCGATTACAGCCTCGAGTCTTCTTGGGTATGACGCAACAAGCTTGGCACACCTGTATTTGCGAAGTTTCTCCCATTCTTCTCTGCAGATCCTCAGTCAGGTTGGATGGGGAGCGTCGCTGCACAGCTATTTTCAGGTCTCTCCAGAGATGTTCGATCGGGTTCGGGCTCTGGCTGGGTCACTCAAGGGCATTCAGAGACTTGTCCTAAAGCCACTCTTGTGTTGTCTTGGCTGTGTGATTAAGGTCGTTGTCCTGTTGAAAGCTGAACCTTCACCTCAGTCTGAGGTCCTGAGCGCTCTGGAGCAGGTTTTCATCAAGGATCCCTCTGTACTTTGCTCCGGTCATCTTACCCTCAATCCTGACTAGTCTCCCAGTCCATGCCGCTGAAAAAACATTCCCACAGCATGATGCCGCCAACACGCTTCACAGTAGGGATAGTACCAGGTTTCCTCCAGACGTGATGCTTGGTATTCAGAACAAAGAGTTCAATCTTGGTTTCATCAGACCAGAGAATCTTGTTTCTCATGGTCAGAGAGCCCTTTAGGTTCCTTTTGGCAAACTCCAAGTAGGCGGTCAAGTGTCTTTTACCGAGGAGTGGTTTCCTTCTGGCCACTTTACCATAAAGGCCTGATTGGTGGAGTGCTGCAGAGATGGTTGTCCTTCTGAAAGGTTACAGAGTAACTCTGGAGATCTGTGAGAGTGACCATCGTGTTCTTGGTCACCTCCCTGACCATGGCCCTTCTCCTCCGATTGCTCAGTTTGGCTGGGCGGCCAGCTCTAGGAAGAGTCTTGGTGGTTCCAAACTTCTTCCATTTAAGAATGATGGAGGCCACTGTGTTCTTGGGGACCAGAAATGTGTTTGTACCCTTCCCCTGATCTGTGCCTTGACACAATCCTGTCTCGGAGCTCTACAGAGAATTCCTTCGACCTCATGGCTTGGTTTTTGCTCTGACATGCACTGTCAACTGTCTGAACTTATATCATGTTCAAGCAATTGAATTTACCACAGGTGGACTCCAATCAGCTTGTAGAAACATCTCAAGGATGATCAATGGAAACAGGATGCACCTGAGCTCAATTTCGAGTCTCGTAGCAAAGGGTTTGAATACTTATGTAAATAAGGTATTTATGCTTTATATTTTTAATATATTTGCAAAAAATGTTTTTCTTCGATTTGTCATTATGGGGTAGTGTGTGTAGATTGATGAGGAGAAAAATTAATTTAATACATTGTAGAATAAGGCTGAAATGTAACTTAATGTGAAAAAAGGGAAGGGATCTGAATACTTTTCGAATGCACAGTATCTGCTTCCATTAATTTCTTTCAACTGGTGCCGGGGGACCTTCAGATGAGTCTTGTGAGGCCCGTGGGCATCCTAGAGCAAAACAACCGACATGTGCATGTTCTTGAGTCTAACCTTTCCACAGAGGGGTCATATTATTGTAGCCCAGACTGTTTGCATGCTACAGACAGAAGTTGGCAGATCGCCTGTACCAACTTCAGACGTGTCCCATGGAGTAATCTTTCCATAGAGGAGTCATAATAGTTTGAAGGCCAAACCGTTTGGACGCTACATACGATTTTGTGAGAAGAAAGATTTTCGGGATGTCTCATGGTCTGACAAACCCTACTCTAGTTCTGCCACCTTTCACCACAGCTGCGGAACTGCGACATCAGCGGATGCGGTGGATTGAGATGCATCCAATGCAACAAAAAAAGCTGACCTCTTGCTTGAATTGACAGATGTATTATTATGCTAATTAGAGTTCCGCAGGGCGCGAACATCGACTCTAGGGGTTTCTAAAGCAAACTTAAAGCAGACTCAGAGCTGCCAACTCTCATGATTTGGCCCTTACCATGTAGGTCCATTGCTTGGTCAAGAGTTGTTGATATCTGAGAGAGTTTTGCATAATACATCCCATGCCTCAACTGGATTTGCCTGAGCTTTATTTATCACGGCCACTGATCGCTCTATACGAACAACATCTTGAAAATGTTTGAGGTGAGAGGATTGTAGGGGTAATCCAAGCACTAAAGATAACATTTTTTGCTGATGTCAACCCCACATAAATGATTCATTTTCTGAACCAGTTGCAGTACAAATGCAGAGTCCTCATTCAACAAGAACAAAGGTGGATCTTTGTTCACAGGGGAACCCAAAACTGTAGTAAGGCAATTTAAAACATGTGACCAGAACTGGGACACCACAGGACATTCCCAAAACATGAGCATTAGTGTTCCAACAGCATTTATGCGGCATCTATCACATATTAGGAGTAGGAATCAGCTTCATAGAATTCAGCCTTTTGACAGCATATAATAAAGTCGATTTCATCCACACTTGCATTAGTCCCTTCGTTTGGTGACGAATAATTTTGTCAAACAGATTGTGAACCGAAAACTGTATGTTTGATTCTAGAGGGGGGGCAATGAATAGAACAATTGTTTGGTTAGGGTAGGTCATAAATAGGTCATATTTATGACATCTTGTCTTCAAGAGATTTTATTATCAATTTACTTCAGTATGATCAGTGGAACAATTCTCATTCTCAACAATTGGCTAAAATATAGGGTAATTACTGTGCTTGTCAACACTGCCGACATTCCCCACACATTTTATTATTCCACTTCTTCCCAATTTTGCCAGTGTAATCACATATTTGAAGTCTGATATGGCTACTTGTGTCTTTGAAAATGAATGATGAGGCTATGTATTATTGCAGCTATTCATGGACAGTTTTGAATAAATTATACAAATAAGCATTGATATTCAATGCTCCAGGAATAAAATATTTTAGTATTGTGCACAAGCTAGGCAGAGATGGTAGGGGGACTATGTAGAGTAAGATGACAGCAAGGATCTTCAACTATATAGTAAGCATAAGTAGTAAGTATCATTGCACGAGCCTTGGCTTGCACGAGCCGGCTCGGCTCATAGGGCAGGAGCCCATCTCCTGTTTCTGTTGCGTGAGACAGCTTGATGTAAAGTACACCCCCTGGATAGGACGCTAGTCTATCGCAGGGCCTTACCCCCAATCTATATCCTTAGTAGGCATAAACCACCTGAATATTGATATTCATTCGATTTTTCATCAAGCTTGGCTGATTTTAAGACATTTTTTAAACACCCAGCACTTGGGAAACATAGATCAGGTGTGGCCAACTCTCCTGTAAATCAAGTAGGATTTTCTTTCAGACCCATTTAGAAAAAAATAAAAAAGTGTTACCCACTTCCATTAACCATTAACATTAAAAATTCCTGTGCTGAGCATACAACTTTCCACATGAGAACAGGGATCAATCCCTGCTTACAACCTTCCCACTGTTTCTAACATTTGCCTGTGTCCCGATCTCATTTCACTACTGTCTGAATAAAGTGTCAAACCACAAACTAACAAAAAAAATACTTTATACCCAAAAAATCTCAAAGTAACAAAGTCATCAAATTGTGAGCGTTCATTTCATGTTCAAAGCATCCTAAATACACCTAACCTGTGGTTTACATTTTTTCCCCACCCCGGTCATAGGCCTACGCCATGTCCAAATACATAGAATTGCAGAACATTTGTTTTAAAACAGTAACTAAATAATTCTAAATAATTCTCAGCATTGTTTGACTACCTCCATCAAACCCCGTCTCGTGTTATGCTCATAGTCATAGAAGAACCTACATGAAACGTTACATTAAAAGTGGCAAAAACAATACTTTGCAAAACTTCACGAGAGCTAAAGCCCTTGGCAGATCCCAGACAGCTCGCAAACTCACCCAGAGATCCGTGCCCCAGTCCATGTTTAACGTCTTCTTATCAGCGGATCCCTGAATACAAAGAACTTCTTCAAAGTTATCCCAATTTGGAGGACGCCTCAATCCTAAAAAAATATTTCCGAGGACGCTCAAATACCCCTTCTGGTATCCTTTCCGTTTCTAAACAGTGAGAATCATTTCTCCCTATAATGTAGCTAGTTATCGCTAACTAGTCTAGTTAATCTAAACAATATTCGTTGCAAAGGAAAGAAGAATAAACTAGCTTTCATATCCGCGTCACTCCCAAATCCTAATTCTTAAAGGGACAGTTCCCTAATGTATTTGCCTTCAATAAAATGTTCACTGGCGACAGACTGGCAGTGGCATGTCATAAGCAGTGACGCTTGTTTATTTACTTTTAAAAACAGTTTTGAAAATAGTTTTTCTTCAATAAAATGTTCACTGGCGACAGACTGGCAGTGGCATGTCATAAGCAGCGACGCTTGTTTATTTACTTTTAAAAACAGTTTTGAAAATAGTTTTATAAAGGAAAATGAATGTTCAGATTCTACTGTAATTAGACTACAGCAAGCAATACAATTAAGCATTGATATAGGAATATGAACATTCTTATTAAATTCCTTTGTATGATGACAGATGCAAGACACTTGAACAGCCAAAAATCTACAAAAGCATTAAAAAAACGCTAGTCACACAAAAAGCTCATAGTTAAGATTGTTTAAACACAATTCAACAAACTGTACCACTGAATCAAGGCCCATGTATCGACAGTATTCTGATTCATTTTCTAGACTGAGGTAAGCACACACACACACACACAGGATTGACTTCATACTTACATAAATCCTCAAATTTTACAACACTATTTGTTCAAGAGGGCAGCCAGCACATGGCAGTAATACATTTCCTTTTGTTATTTTCTTATACAGTGTAATTCCTAGCAGGGGTGCAACTTTCACTGGGGACGGGGGATGGGGGGCATGTCCCCCCCTACATTCTGAATTTGCATTTTCTGTCTCCCACAGTCTATCATTGGAATTTGATACAAAACGAGGCAACGGTGTGCTTTAAGACCATGCAGACGTCTCCGAGCGGTCGCATAGGCTGTTTGGAGTGTTTATCCGACTGGATATTTAAAATATATATATATATGTCCCTCCACTTCTAAAACCAAAGTTGCTATGTGTCTAGTCTACACATAGTTGACATTGACTCCAAATCCCATACAAGTACATTAACAGTAAACTCACATAGATTTGTTACTCAAAGTCACATTCAAAATCAAGGAAAATACTAGTCCAATTGAATCCCCACCTTAATCTTACATTTTAAATATTTTTTTGCAGATCACGCAGTCGATTTGATTTATTAAATCCCATTGTTGCTTGTAGACCAAATCATTTTCATGTCATACAAAAGTGTTACTGCGTGAAGTTTAAAATACATTCTGTCATTACTAAATTGGGAATGTGATATATTTTAAACTTTTTTTTTAAATGTACACACACAAAAAGATTTCATGAATAAAAGCTTGTCATCCTAAAATGAAGTGGATGTTGACGCAATCTTTATAAGCAGGAGGGATTCGTATTTCTTTGGTCCTCAACTCGTGGCTCAGTCGTTTCATTCAGTGTAAGTGGAGTTCACAGGAGGTTGGTGGCACCTTAATTGGGGATGACGGGCTCTTGGTAAATGGCTGGAGCGCAATCAGTGGAATGGCATCCACGCTCCGTTCCAGCCATTATCATGGGCCGTCCTCCCCTCAGCAGCCTCTACTGGGCTGGAGTTAGCCTGCTCAGGAGCAGATTAGTTCTGAAATGTATCTGGCT
Source organism: Salvelinus fontinalis (assembly GCF_029448725.1). Taxonomy (NCBI): domain Eukaryota; kingdom Metazoa; phylum Chordata; class Actinopteri; order Salmoniformes; family Salmonidae; genus Salvelinus; species Salvelinus fontinalis. The sequence goes on from NC_074666.1 coordinate 87,982,322, forward strand.
AAAGGGTGAGCCACTTTCGTATGACTGGCTATCCCGAGTTGAACTCAGAGTTTTCCTAATTTACCTAGGTAACTCCTCAAACCTTCGTAGGATACCCCTCTGGATCAGATTGGTCTACCCCTGTTGTAGACAGTGGCATCATTGGAACGTTGTTTGGCTGGTTGACGTCTGTGGTGTTGATTGTTATGAAATGATAATATCTTTGTATTTTCCTCAACATACAGAAGACGTTCAGGAGTATCAGGGTACTGAACAGGATAACAAATGTAATAATTACAATAATTATAATTGTGGGGTCATCTGAAGAGGAGGAAATAGAAGGAGAGGAGGAGAGTTTAGACATGATTCAGACCAATTCTGTTGATACATTGATTCAGGCTAGCTTGTGATCTAGGATTTCTGTTTCACAATTCAGCTCTTTAAAATTAAATGCGATTAATTTATTAATCTTACTGAAAGAATATGAAGTATGTCTTATGACAGCATGAATCACTACATCAGGGTCAGCTACGTTTCTACCATAACATTACCCTCAGTCGGTCAGTTATAACTACCTTTCTACCTTTCATAGTTACTGTTGTTGTTCTGGTGGCCGTCCCAACTCTATTCGTGGCAGTGCAGATGTAGATCCCAGCGTTGGTAGACGTGGCTGTGGTGATTCTAATAGTCCTCTGGCCCCCCTCAGTGGACAACTTCACATTGCGTGCAGCGGTGTAGTTCCACTTCATCTCAGGAGGAGGGTTCCCTTCAGCACTGCAGTTCAGAGACACATCACTGCCTGCACTCACCTCCACTGTGTCATTCCCTAGAAGGAACTTAGGAGCATCTAAGGAGAAATGAGGTGCTTTTAGAGTAGACCACTCAAAACTATGCAACTTATGGGATTTCAATTGGAAGCCATACCCGTCAAGTGTTTTTGATTTATGAAAAAGATCAAGATTAATAGCCAACTCACAGTGTACAGTAATGTCGAGAGGTTCTGATGTTACTGTAGGATGGGGTCCCTCTGGTCCCAGGTCCAGTTCTGCTCTACATCTATACTGAGCTCCATCATCATCTCTACTGGGGCTGATCATCAGAGTATCTGACACATCCACTGGTGTCTTACTGACGTTACTGTAAGTTACATTATCTAAGGGTTCATTTCCTTTGTACCACTTCACAACCAGGTTCTGTAGAGGAGCGATGTTCTGTATGTCACACTGCAGCTGGTACTCTGTCCCCTCCACCATGGGACCAGAGTGTCTCACAACAGAGATGGACACGCTGTCTGGAGTCTCTGTAGAGGAGGTCAACAATATAAAAAAACTCAATGCTGATATACAGTTAAATAGAAACATACCTTTCTGATTCACAAGGAGGAAAATACTCACTGTAGAGAATGACTGGAAGTACTTTTGAGGGTTGTTTGCCATCATTGAGAGTGATGTAGCATTTAGGTTCTATTGTCCAATCAGTAAGTTTATCCACAGTCCAGGTGACAACGTTGACATCTTGTTCAAAACCTGTACCTCCTAATGTGGCCTCCCAGCCCATCCCCTCGTGGTCTGTGGATGATGTGCTGCAGTTGACTGAGACTGAGTCTCCATATCTCACTACCACTCTGGGAGGGTTGAGCTCAAGAGGAAGGTAACTACTGTAAAAACATACAAGAATGAAGACATCAATGTGAAATCCACATCAAATATAAACTGTTCTGCCTTGTGAGATGTTACACCACATGGAAATTCACACCCACCCCACCCATTTAGACACTGACATATCACTCAATAACATCAACAGTGTCTGTATTGTACCTGAGTGAGTGTGTGTTTCTTGTGATTTCATGTCATTATATAATTGTATCCTTTGATTTGGGTCCTGAGTTGTTTCTATCCATGTGACCTGATCAGGAAAAACGCAGGTCCCTGTCTACTGATGACTGTTACCTTATTGCATTATTGCAACATATCAATATAACTTTTTTATTGCTCATTGAATACTTTAATTTCTTGACTTTAATTGCTCTCAAATTGCTCTTAAAACTAATTTCCTTTGTCAACAATCAACTTCTGTTCAAGTTTTGTTAGCGGGAGGCGAGCACATGTTTAACTACCACCCTGGGAGACAGCAAACAGTTACTATATCACCAGAGTAGATAATAACTATATGATAAACTACATTCAACATAAACATCATAACCCACACAGCGATCACAACAATAGATATTAATAGATAAGTATGGAACAAATTAACCACTCACCTCCATGTAACAGCATTAGCATGAGGAGGCCCAACATCCTCTGGAGTGAGATCATGGTAGTTCTCTGGTACCCCATGCTGAGCAAGGTGAGGGTGATGGGGGACAGGATGCCCTGACTGATGGTCCAGGCTCGGTCCTAACGCTGTGCTAGTGCTAGTTAGTGTATCTCAGGCAGAGCGCTTACTGTGTGAAGCAAGTGTTTCAAAGAGGAAATTCAAACCCTACCCTGATGCTGTGCAAAGAGGAAACTGTTAAACTGAAACATGACATCAATCCAGTGGTGGAAAAAGTACCCAATTGTCATACTTGAGTCAAAGTAAAGATACCTTAATAGAAAATGACTCAAGTAAAAGTGAAAGTCACCCAGTAACATCCTACTTGAGTGTAAGTAAGAAAGTATTTGGTTTTAAATAAACATAAGTATCAAAAGTAAATGCAATAGCTCAAATATACTTAAGTATCAAAAGTAAAAGTATAATAATTTCAAATTCTTTATATTAAGCAAACCTTTTTCCTCATATTAAGCACATTCTTTTATTTACCGATAGCCAGGGACACACTCCAACGCTCACACATCATTTATAAAGAAAGCATTTGTGTTTAGTGAGTCTGCCAGATCAGAGGCAGTAGAGATGACCAGGGATTTTCTCTTTATGTGCTTGAATTAGACCATTTTCCTGTCCTGCTAAGCATTAAAAATGTAACGAGTACTTTTGGGTGTCAGGGAAAATGTATGGAGTAAAAAGTATATTATTTTCTTCAAGAATGTAATAAAGTAAAAGTCATCAAAAATATAAATAGTAAAGTACAGATACCCCAAAAAACGACTTACGTAGTACTTTAAAGTATTTTTACTTAAGTACTTTACACCACTGCATCAAACCACAATGTCAGTTCTCATTAGTAAAAGAAACATACTCCTACTTCACCTTGTGGTGTAATCTTCAAACATTGTTTTACAATTTTTGATCAAATAAATACATTGCAGTTAGAAAACAATTCCACATGTTGTGTTGGCATGTCAGTCTAACGCTGTCTTATTAACATACCTGTTTAACATATAAGAACTTCATTAACATCCTTCCTTATCCGTGAAGGAACCATAATATTGCCGTGATGCATGATTGACATGTGTATAACACAGGAGGCTGCTGAGGGGAGGACGGCTCATAATAATGGCTGGAATGGAGTGAATGGAATGGTATCAAACACATTTGAAACTATTCCACTCCAACCATTACCACGAGCCCGTCCTCCCCAATTAAGATGCCACCAACCTCCTGTAGTGTATATCTAACGGGAAGAGGGTTAGGTGGGTTTGATCATCATGGTGACTGTCTTGAGGGAGTAGGAGCCACCGTGGAACTCTGCCCAGTAAACCCCGTCCTGGTAGCGGCTGCGGTAGTGACCCCCTCGATACCACACGCCGTTTAAGTTGGAGTGGGCACACATGTGGTACCACCAGCCCCCCTTCTGGAAGTGGGCACAGTTCCCTAATGAGGAAATGGAGAGAAACCAACTCATCAAGCCAAACCTGGGTGCTCAAACAGGCAGCCATGAAAAGAGGCAGAAATGAAAAAAAGAGAGGGTAGTAGAGAGAGAGAGGATTCACCTGAATAAGCATCCTTATCCTTGTCCAGAGTTGTAAAGGCTTTGTTATTGTGCCAGGACATTGAGTCTCCGGCGTTGCCTTGGTATTCCCCCAGCCTCAGACGGTACCAGTCGCTTTCAGGCTCCAGGCGGAAGCTGTCGTACTCTGCAAACACCTGGCGGCCCTGCCAGTCCTCCATGGCCACCCGAAGCTTGTAGTGGGCCTGCTTGGTCAGCCAGTAGAGGTGCTCCAGACCCAGCCAGTACTCTCCATCCAGGTTCCCAAAGCCTTGCTGGGGTGGAGGGGTACAACAGATAGTTTAGGGTTAGGTTCACTGTAGCAATAGTTTTCATGACTTCTGTGGTGTTAAACCGTCCTCAACTGAAGGATACTCTTGAGTCTCTGAGCTGTAATACCAGCTGTTTTTCTGGTTTTAGAGCCCACTGTGATGGTTGTCAATTACAGTAACTATACAGCTCGTGTTTCATGACATATAATCAGCTGAAATGAAAGGCAAATGGAGGAGGGGAAAGGATTATGGGTCTGCTATGGGTCTGCAGTGCACACACTCACTGTGTGTTTTGTAATGCAATGGTAATAGCACAATGTCTGATGTCATAACAAGCTCTTGAGCGCTTCACTTTTAGTGCTCACTACACACTGGAGGTGAGAGCACCTTGTACTGCTCCCAGGTCCTGAAGAAGTTGACTGATCCGTCCTGTCTCCTCTGGATGACGGTCCAGCCTCCCTGGGCCTTGGTCTGTTCACACCAGGCCTGCAGAAGCCGGTTGGCGCTCTGTGGACGCAGCAGGTAGATCCCATTGGTGGTCTCGCCCGAGTCCAGCACATGCTGGCAGTCCCTCCAGGGTCCTGAGGGACAGAGATGGTGTAGGTATGTGATTCACAAAGGCAGTTAGGATTTCGGAACATACCTGGGTTCAAATAGTCATAATTGTGCTCGATTGAGCCTGCCTGGTGCAATGGAACTAATGGAAGTCCAGAATGTCCAAACTCCGCCCACCTGCCACTAGGCAGGCTCAACCAACTGCTGGAAATGAGTGAGTGAGACACGTAATGGAGAGAGGGGTCTGGAATTCTGTTTGTTTTAGAGCCAACAGGGTCACAGATACATGTTTTCTCGCTTTGCTTCAGCTTATCTCTTTACTGCCGAAGACATTCTTTCACCACACATGTTGAATGTCTTATGTCACACTGGGAAAGATAAGCATACACCGCATGAACGGACACGAAAGGCTAAGCATCACCTCTCTCTCACACAGTCCAGACCAAGGGTTAGTCATACTGTAACCGTACACTCATTCTATAGACAAGTATCTCCTTGTCACTCATCACACACACATAAGCTCTGAGTCTACATTGTAACTGGTGTGAAGTCCCCATGCTGCTGCTGCTGCTCAGCTCCACTGTGGGAGGAGCCTGTCCATACAAGGTGGTGTCACACATCTGAATGCTCTGCCTTGTAATCTCACACATTCCAGTTGCGCACACAACGTGCATTGTATGGGGGTATCACCTTGTAATTCAAGGTTACATAGCAATGTCCTATAGAGGGCTGTGATTAGGGTGTGTGTTTGTGCGTGTGCGTGTGCGTGCGCGTGTGTGCGTGTGCGTGCGTGCGTGCGTGTGTGTGTGTGTGTGTGTGTGTGTGTATGCGTGTGTGTGTTACTCATTAACAAAGCCCCTTCTCTACTCTGATGAGAACAGCTGGCAGTTATTAGACATTGTTTAGGCATTCCCAGAGAGATAACAAAGTTCTATCAGCGGGTCAGTGACTCCCCGAGCTTCTGCACAGTGTCTTCTGGAGTGTAAATAACACTGACAAAATACTGACACTGTTTCATACACAAACTCAAGGTCCCGACAGCAAACAATTAAGCATTTGAAGGGCCGAAAGAAAACAGCTTGTTTGTTCTGATTGTTGTCAAAGGTGACAGAAAAACCATATCGAAAAACAATATCGAAACAAAACAGGAACCAATGAGATATGCGATGTATTGACTGAAATAGAAACAAGGTGTTATAATGTGTGATAACGCTGCCGGGGGAAGATAGATACATAGTGTTACTCTGTCTTACAAAGACAGACCTTCATTCCTACATAGACAGTGTTGGTTAAGCTGAAAGCGCCGTTGGCAGTTGTAAGCTCTGAGGGTGCCATGATTTACCTGGGGTCTTAGTGACAGGGAAGCTTATGAAGGGGGCGTCAGTAGGGGTGTCGGCCATGGTGGTGGGGAGCACCTTTGTCCCCTGCAGGGGTTCTCTCTCCTCCTGTGGCTGTAGTGGAGGGGCGCCCTGGTCTCTCTGAACATCATTAGCCATCTCCTTGGACTGTGAGCTGTCATTCAGACGCCCACTGGACTGGATACTCAGGGGTTCAGAGGTCATCTGTCCAACACAACACAAATATATAAAGACATTTGTACAGACCATTGTGGGTACTGTAGTATGTTATGGTACAACTTTAGCTTCATGGGTCAGGGTCAATGCTTGAGAAAGGCCCATGATAACAATGCCAGTGATTTGATAAATACAGAGCTCCCCCTACCTGTGGAGGTGGAGTAGTGTTCTTGGTGGTCTGGCACAGCTTCTCCAGCCGGGCGATGAGCTGACTCTGGTTGCTCATCGTGGAGGTGAGGGCTCCATACTTCTTCTCCAGCTCCCTGTAACTAGTGGAGATCTGCAGCATCTGGGATGTTGGTCCACCATGACCGAGCAACAGACAACGGGACAATCAGGGATGTATCAAGGTGCTACATGCCTGTAGTTATATAATTCTAACTTCCCCCTTATGAATACAGCTGTTCCCACAATGCTCTCTGTCTGATTACCTGTGCGGTGGCGTTGAGCAGTATGTTCTCGACCCGCCTCTGTTCGACCACCTGGTCCTTCCTGTACATAACCTCGTGCAGCAGCTGGGCGTAGAGCTGGGCGATGCGGGAGTTCATGCTGCCGCTCTCTTTCCGTAGCGCCCGTACCTCCGTAACCAGGGCCCCCTCCTGCTCCAGCTGGCCCCTTAGCTTCTCCAGCTGTTCCTGCTGACGGCTCAACTCACCCCGCAGAGCCGTTACCTCTGAGTGGTTGGAGGCGCCGGTGGTGGACTCGGTGCTCACGCACAGCGCCCCCTTCAGTTTCTGCTGGGGAACGATAAAGGTGTAGGAGCAGCGGCCTGCTTTTAGCTCTGAGGAGCGGGACGGGCGCTTCTGGGTCTCTTCCTTCCGCCCCCCCACCTCAGGCATGACTAGGAGGAGCACCAGCAACAGAGACAGGCCAATAGTCAGCTGCTTCTCCATCTACCTGTTCAACTGCTCTTCTGTCCATGGAAATAAGCAGTGATAGAGATTCATTAGCAGATTCCCCCAATAAAACATGATACTCTATATCTAGAACATGTAGACAGGTATTCATTCAGTAAAACTAGCATTTGCCCATTTCAAACAACTGTAATTGTACACCAACAAGTACATCACAGTCAGACACTGGCCACAAAGATGCAAAATTCCATACAGGCATTTTCAGTGGATAGCAGAGCATGTAAAAGTGCTACCACAATATCTAAGATGGAGCTCAGACTGTCTTTTAAGCCTTGAAAACCCACCAGATGTTCCCCTGGTAGGTGAAAGTACACGTAACCCTGTCTGCCTGGCTGGAGTTTATTAACAAGTCAACACTGGGGTGACGATGGTCAACAAAACCCAGTCAGAGTCAACTCACACTTACATCCCATTGGTCAACACAATCCTTTCAGGGTCAACTCTGGCTACCACCATTGTCAACACCATAAACACCATTATCACCTCAACATTGACACAACACACTCTATTTGCAGGGGTCACTACTCCTCAACCTCAGTGAAACACATTACTGGTAGCAACAAGTTTCTGTAAGTAAACTGGAATACCAAAGAAAAAGAATACATCACATGATTGCCAAATGGTAGTGTCAGAAGCCCTGTGCCATATTGCCAAACATTAACCATTGATCATCTATCATTATAATAGTAGCACTATTCTTATTAAATCTGAAAGGGGATCCTATCTTTGTAACTTTTAAAGTGAGGGAGCATGACTTACCTCAGTCCTGTTCAGTGGTATAGAGTTAGTTGGCAAACTCTGTCAGCTGTGTTCCTGTGTGTATCCCAGAATCCTGAGCTCTAATGGGTACAGAATGTACTTCTTTAAAGCATCCTCATCTAGAATCCAGATGACAGGACTAACGGACCTTCCTTAGCATTGCCTCAGAATGGTCTACTGCCTCAGAATTGCCTCCCAATGAGAAAGTCCACCGCTGTGGCTATAGCATGCAGCCCGGCGACCCTTTTTCCTAGTGTGTCTGAACCTCACAGAGACAGGCAGACCAGAGAGACTGAGCTACAGTAAGAAAGACTCAAGGGAGAAAGAGAACTACACACCAAACTGACACACAACGTTTTTTCAGCAGCAAGACCTCCCCCTCACTTCATCCCTGTCACAGGCCCTCTAAACAAAGAGAGACATAATTACAAACTACCCAAATGACACCCCCTCTCTCTCTCCTCCCATCCTCTCAGCTCAGCTGCCTCTGGCCCTCAGTGCAGGAGGCAGGAACCCTCTCTCTGTCTCTGTCCGTTGCCTCCCTTCAGCCTGCTGTTCTCTCACAGAGGCCTACTCCCAGGCGGTCCATATGTTACTGTAGTTCAGCTTGAAAAGGAAGCCTATGAGTAATCAATATAATTTATTAAACAATGTCAAATATAAGAACAATATATTGAGGGTTATAATATGGATAAGATGCAGATGAAGGTGAATATCCACCGTATGATGAGGAATAATTCTGTCAGTCATCATGGATAGTCTCTTTCAACTGCTGTGTGCTAGTAGATACGGTAAAGACGGCATTTCATCTAAAAGGACCCATGAGCGCAACGTGTGAAGTTTACAGGAACATGTCAAATTTGGTGTCAAATGAAAGCTAAGAGTCTATGGTTTTACAAATTAAGGCATATATACATTTTCCAACCATTTTCATACTAAAAATGTGGAATAAGTAAAGGCTTTGATTTGATTTCTGGTCCAACAGAAAGAAAATGGGTCTTAAAAAACATCTACCAGAAAAAGTATTAAAAGGTATTAGAAATACATTAAAAAACAATAATGTAAAGACCTCTGCCAACTAATATCAACACTTCTATTTCGTTTTTTAGATTACATTGCCTTCTGCCTTGTAATTCCGTTACCTAAAACCTCTAATTTCACTCACTCATGAGAAAGGAGGATGAAAGGTCACAGAAGTAATAAGTAAAGGTATACCTACCAATTAGTTATAGTGTTTTTACTTATATCAAGTTTGTTTATGAATTATTAAGTGATTAAAACTATACCAGGCGGTGTCAGAGGAAGGCCCAAGAAATTGTCAAAATCTTCAGCCACCCAAGCCACAGACTGTTCTCTCTGCTACCGCAGGGCAAGCGGTACCGATGCATCAAGTCTGGAACCACCAGGAGCCTGAACATCTTCTACCCCCAACCCATAAGACTTGTAAACAAGACTACTAAATAGCTAATCAAATGGCTACCCGGACTACCAGCATTGACCCTTTTTGCACTAACTCTCTTGCACTGACTCTATGCACACACACTAGACTCTATCCACACACTCACATATATTAACACTGACACCCCAACACATGCACAGATGTATACTGACACCACACACATGCATACTGATGCCACACACACACACTTTCACCCTCACCACATACGCTGATGCTACTGTCTATCCTGTTGCCTGGTAACTTTACCCCTAACTATATGTACAGTACATACAGTTGAAGTCGGAAGTTTACATACACCTTAGCCAAATACATTTAAACTCAGTTTTTCACAATTCCTGACATTTAATCCTCTTGAAAATTCCCTGTCTTAGGTCAGTTAGGATCACCACTTTATTTTAAGAATGTGAAATGTCAGAATAACAGCATAGAGAATGATTTATTTCAGCTTTTATTTATTTCATCACATTCCCATTGTGTCAGAAGTTTACATACACTCAATTAGTATTTGGTTGCATTGCCTTTAAATTGTTTAACTTGGGTCAAATGTTTTGGGTAGCCTTTCACAAGCTCCCACAATAAGTTGGGTGAATTTTGTCCCATTCCTCCTGACAGAGCTGGTTTAACTGACTCAGGTTTGTAGGCCTCCTTGCTCGCACACTTTTCAGTTCTGCCCACAAATTTTATATGGGATTGTGGTCAGGGCTTTGTGATGGCCACTCCAATACCTTGACTTCGTTGTCCTTAAGGCATTGTGCCACAACTTTGGAAGTATGCTTGGAGTCATTGTCCATTTGGAAGACCCATGAAGTGCACCAGTCCCTCCTGCAGCAAAGCACCCCCACAACATGATTCTGCCACCCCGTGCTTCACGGTTGGGATGGTGTTCATCGGCTTGCAAGCCTCCCCCTTTTTCCTCCAAACATAATGATAGTCATTATGGCCAAACAGTTCTATTTTTGTTTCATCAGACCAGAGGATATTTCTCCAAAAAGTACGATATTTGTCCCCATGTGCAGTTGCAAACCGTAGTCTGGCTTTTTTTATGGCGGTTTTGGAGCAGTGGCTTCTTCCTTGCTGAGCGCCTTTCAGGTTATGTCAATATAGGACTCGTTTTACTGTGGCTATAGATACTTTTGTACCTGTTTCCTCCAGCATCTTCACAAGGTCCTTTGCTGTTGTTCTGGGATTGATTTGCACCTTTCGCACCAAAGTACGTTCATCTCTAGGAGACAGAACGCATCTCCTTCCTGAGCGGTATGACGGCTTCGTGGTCCCATGGTGTTTATACTTGCGTACTATTGTTTGTACAGATGAACGTGGTATCTTCAGGCGTTTGGAAATGGCTCCCAAGGATGAACCAGACTTGTGGAGGTCTACAAATGTTTTTCTGAGGTCTTGGCTGATTTCTTTTGATTTTCCCATGATGTCAAGCAAAGAGGCATTGAGTTTGAAGGTAGGCCTTGAAATACATCCACAGGTACACCTCCTATTGACCCAAATGATGTCAATTTCTCTATCAGAAGCTTCTAAAGCAATGACACCACCTTAGTGTATGTAAACTTCTGACCCACTGGAATTGTGATACAGTGAATTATAAGTGAAATAATCTGTCTGTAAACAATTGTTGTAAAAAATTACTTGTGTCATGCACAAGTAGATGTCCTAACCGACTTGTGAAAACTATAGTTTGTTAACAAGATATTTGTGGAGTGGTTGAAAAACGAGTTTATTGACTCCAACCTAAGTGTATGTAAACTTCCGACTTCAAATGTATATACTGTAATCTAGTCAAGGCCTATCCTATTTAATTATTGCTGTACATATACTATTCTATACTACGTATTCTTCAGCTATACTAAATATTCAATCCATATACTGTCTATAATGTCTATACATCCCAGTATATATATATATATACAGTACCAGTCAAAAGTTTGGACATACCTACTCATTGAAGGGGTTTTCTTTGTATTTACTATTTTCTACATTGTAGAATAGTAGTGAATACACAAACACTATGAAATAACACATATGGAATCATGTAGTAACCAAAAAAAGTGTTAAACAAATAAAAATATATTTTAGAGTCTTCAAAGTAGCCACCCTTTGCATTGATGACAGCTTTGCACACTCTTGTCATTCTCTCAACCAGCTTCATGAGGTAGTCACCTGGAATACATTTTAAAAAACAGGTGTGCATTGTTAAAAGTTAGATTGTGTCACATTCTGACCTTAGTTCTTTTGTTATTTCTTTGTTTTAGTATGGTCAGGGCGTGAGTTAGGTGGGTTGTCTATGTTAGTTTTTCTATGTTGTGTTTTGCGTTTGGCCTGGTATGGTTCTCAATCAGAGGCAGATGTCGTTAGTTGTCTCTGATTGAGAATCATACTTAGGTAGCCTTTTTCCACCTGTGTTTCGTGGGTGATTATTTTCTGTTCTGTGTTTTGTATTTTCACAGTTCAGGACTGTTTCGTTTCGTTCTCGTGTTTTGTTGTTTTTGTTCGAGTATTTGTTTTCATTAAAAGAGATTATGAATACTTACCACACTGCACCTTGGTCCTCCTCTCTTTCTCCCAACGACGAACGTTACAGATTGTGGAATTTCTTTCCTTCTTAATGCATTTGAGCTAGTCAGTTGTGTTGTGACAAGGTAGGGGTGGTATACAGAAGATAGCCCTAATTGGTAAAAGCCCAAGTCCATATTATGGCAAGAACAGCTCAAATAAGCAAAGAGAAACAATAGTCCATCATTACTTTAAGACATGAAGGCCAGTTAATACCAATATTAAGAAGGGACTTGCTTGGGCCAAGAAACACGGTGGAAATCTGTCCTTTGGTCTGATGAGTCCAAATTGGAGATTTTTGGTTCCAACCGCCGTATCTTTGTGAGACACAGAGTAGGTGAATGGATGATCTCCGCATGTGTAGTTCCCAAGCATGGAGGAGGAGGTGTGATGGTGTGGGGGTGCTTTGATGGTGACACTGCCTGTGATTTATTTAGAATTCAAGGCACACTTAACCAGCATGGCTACCACAGCATTCTGCAGCAATACGCCATCTCATATGGTTTGCGCTTAGTGAGACTATCATTTGTTTTTCAACAGGACAATGACCCAAAACACACTGTGTAAGGGCTATTTGACCAAGGAGAGTGATAAAGTGCTGCATCAGATGATCTGGCATCCACAATCACCCGACCTCAACCCAATTGAGATGGTTTGGGATGAGTTGGACTGCAGAGTGAAGGAAAAGCAGCCAACAAGTGCTCAGCAAATGTGGGAACTCCTTCAAGACTGTTGGAAAAGCATTCCTCATGAAGTTGGTTGAGAGAATGCCAAGATTGTGCAAAGCTACCATCAAGGCAAAGGGTGGCTACTTTGAAGAATCAAAAATATTTTGTTGATTTATTTAAATTTGTTTTGGTTACTACATGATTCCATATATGTTATTTAATAGTTTCGATGTCTTCACTATTATTCTACAATGTTGGAAAGAGTAAAAAATAAAAAAAATTAAAATCATGAGTGGCTGCATCCAAACTTTTGACTGGTACTGTATATATACACTGCTCAAAAAAATAAAGGGAACACTTAAACAACACAATGTAACTCCAAGTCAATCACACTTCTGTGAAATCAAACTGTCCACTTAGGAAGCAACACTGATTGACAATACATTTCACATGCTGTTGTGCAAATGGAATAGACAACAGGTGGAAATTATAGGCAATTAGCAAGACACCCCCAATAAAGGAGTGGTTCTGCAGGTGGTGACCACAGACCACTTCTCAGTTCCTATGCTTCCTGGCTGATGTTTTGGTCACTTTTGAATGCTGGCGGTGCTTTCACTCTAGTGGTAGCATGAGACGGAGTCTACAACCCACACAAGTGGCTCAGGTAGTGCAGCTCATCCAGGATGGCACATCAATTTTTATTTTTTTATTTTACCGTTATTTTACCAGGTAAGTTGACTGAGAACACGTTCTCATTTGCAGCAACGACCTGGGGAGTAGTTACAGGGGAGAGGAGGGGGATGAATGAGCCAATTGTAAACTGGGGATTATTAGGTGACCATGATGGTTTGAGGGCCAGATTGGGAATTTAGCCAGGACACCGGGGTTAACACCCCTACTCTTACGGTAAGTGCCATGGGATCTTTAATGACCTCAGAGAGTCAGGACACCCGTTTAACGTCCCATCCGAAAGACGGCACCCTACACAGGGCAGTGTCCCCAATCACTGCCCTGGGGCATTGGGATATTTTTTAGACCAGAGGAAAGAGTGCCTCCTACTGGCCCTCCAACACCACTTCCAGCAGCATCTGGTCTCCCATCCAGGGACTGACCAGAACCAACCCTGCTTAGCTTCAGAAGCAAGCCAGCAGTGGTATGCAGGGTGGTATGCTGCTGTGGCAAGAAGGTTTGCTGTGTCTGTCAGCGTAGTGTCCAGAGCGTGGAGGCGCTACCAGGAGACAGGCCAGTACATCAGGAGACGTGGAGGAGGCCGTAGGAGGGCAACAACCCAGCAGCAGGACCACTAACTCCGCCTTTGTGCAAGGAGGAGCACTGCCAGAGCCCTGCAAAATGACCCCCAGCAGGCCACAAATGTGCATGTGTCAGCATATGGTCTCACAAGGGGTCCGAGGATCTCATCTCGGTACCTAATGGCAGTCAGGCTACCTCTGGCAAGCACACTGCAACACAGCAACACTGTCAATCAGTGTTGCTTCCTAAGTGGTCAGTTTGATTTCATAGAAGTGTGATTGACTTGGAGTTACACTGTGTTGTTTAAGTGTTCCCTTTATTTTTTTGAGCAGTGTATATATATACAGTATATTTATACTCCAGACTCCAACATTGCTCGTCCTAATATTTCTACATTTCTTAATTCCATTCTTTAACTTTTTAGATTTGTGTGTATTGTTGTGTATTGTTAGATATTACTGCACTGTTGGAGTTAGAAACACAAGCATTTCGCTACACCCACAATAACATCTGCTAAATACACTACATGACCAAAAGTCGTTGAACATATCATTCCAAAATCATGGTTATTAATATGGAGTTGGTCCCCCCCTTTGCTGCTATAACAGCCTCCACTCTTCTGGGAAGGCTTTCCACTAGATGTTGGAACTTTGCTGAGGGGACTTGCTTCCATTCAGCCACGAGCATTAGTGAGATTGGGCACTGATGTTGGGCCCGCCAAGGGCCTGGAAAAGACCTTCCCCAAAATGTTGCCACAAAGTACGAAGCACAGAATCATCTAGAATGTAATTGTATGCTGTAGCGTTAAGATTTCCCTTCACTGGAACTAAGGGGCCGGGCCCGAACCATGAAAAACAGCCCCAGGCCATTATTCCTCTTAACCAAACTTTACAGATGGCACTATGCATTGGGGCAGGTAGCGTTCTCCTGGCATCTGCCAAACCTACATTAATCCGTTGGACTGCCAGATAGTGATGCGTGATTGATCACTCCAGAGAACGCGTTTCCACTGCTCCAGAGTCCAATGGTGGAGAGCTCCAGCCCACGCTCGGCATTGTGCATGGTGATCTTTGGCCTGTGTGCGACTGCTCGGCCAGGAAAACCCATTTCATTAAGCTCCCGACGAACAGTTATTGTGCTGAAATTGCTTCCAGAGGCAGTTTGGAACTCGGCAGTGAGCAGTGGTGTAAAGTACATAAGTAAGAATACTTTAAAGTACTACTTAAGTAGTTTTTGGGGGTATCTGTACTTTACCTTACTATTTAAATGTTGGACTTTTACTTTTACTTCAGTATATTCCTAAAGAAAATAATAAACATTTTCTCTGACATCCAAAAAGTACTCGTTACCCCTTTCCCTTTCCCTTTACATTTTGAATACTTAGCAGTACAGTAAACTGGTCCAATTCACACACTTATCAAGAGAAAATCCCTGGTCATCCCTACTGCATCTGATCCGGCAGACTCACTAATCACAAATGCTTAGTTTGTAAATTACGTCTGAGTGTTGGAGTGTGTCCCTGGCTATCTGTTAATACAAAAAAACAAGAAAATCATGCTGTTTTGTTTGCTTAATAAGGAATTTGAAATATTTTATACTTTTACTTTTGATACTTAAATATATTTTAGCAATTACATTTACTTTTGATACTTAAGTATATTTAAAACCAAATACTTTTAGACTTTTACTCAAGTAGTATTTTACTGGGGGACTTTCACTTTTACTTGTGTCATTTTCTAGTAATGTAACTTTACTTTTAGTCAAGTATGAAAATGTGATACTTTTTTCGCCATTGGTAGTGAGTGTTGCAATCGAGGAAAGACGATTTTAACACGATACGCGCTTCAGTAGTTGGTGGTCCCATTCGGTGAGCTTTTGTGGTCTACCACTTCGTGGCTGAGCCGTTGTGGCTCCTAGATGTTTCCACTTCACAATAACAGGACTTACAATTGACCGGGGGAGCTCTAGCAGGGCATTCATTTTACAAACTGACTTGTTATAAAGATGGTTTCCTATGACGGTGCCATGTTGAAAGTCACTGATATCTTCAGTAAGTCCATTTTACTGCCAATGTTTGTCTATGGAGATTGAATAGCTGTGTGCTCGATTTTATGTACCTGTCAGCAAGGGTTGTTGCTGAAATAGCCAAATCCACTAATTTGAAGGGGTGTCCACATACTTTTGTATATATAGTGCATGTGTATGCGACCAATAAAATTTGACTTGATTTGAGTCACCACTAGAATTGTTATTTTTATGCTATTGAGTAGGCCTATATCTTAGCTTAATATAATTAAGCAAATTATGAATCTAACAATAGAAATCCTTATTATTTTGTAAGAAATGTAAGGTCTTTTTACATGTTGCAATAAAGTTGACTAAAGTAGAAGCTCATCTTTTGTTTGTAGGTATTTTCAGTTGGTAATGAGTAATATGTAATATCAAAATTGCTCATAGGTAACTATAAGGTTACGCATCACTTTAAATAGCTACATCCTGTGTAACAATTAGCGATAACCTTGTACTTATGCAGATATTACAGATATATACTCTGTGGTGTATTAGTGTGTTTATTTTCTCACTTGGATGACGATTAGATTGTCAGAATGGGTAACGTACTTTGTAGCTACACAATAATTAAAAGTAAGTACATCTCAAGATACACTTAATTTTTACTGGCTGTATCCTGTGTAACACCTAGTAATTACATTACACGTATACAGATATTACACGTACTCTGTGGAGTAATAGTGTGTTCATTTTTTCACTTGGATGGTGCTTCCAGAAGCTTTAAAATTAGGGCCAGGTTGTCAGGGTGGATGACGTACTATGTAAGTACACATTAATTACATAATTACATAAGGGGCACACAATGCAAATAGTCCAGGTAGCCATTTCATTACCTGTTCAGGAGTCTTATGGCTTGGGTGTAAAAACTGTTGAGGAGCCTTTTTGTCCTAGACTTAGCACTCCGGTACTGCTTGCCATGCGGTAGTAGAGAGAACAGTCTATGACTGGGGTGGCGGAGGTGTATGACAATTTTTAGGGCCTTCCTCTGACACCGCCTGGTGTAGAGGTCCTGGATGGCAGGCAGCTTAGCCCCAGTGATCTACTGGGCCGTACACACTACCCTCTGTAGTGCCTTGCGGTCAGAGGCCAAGCAATTGCCATACCAGGCAGTGATGCAACCAGTCAGGATGCTCTTATCTTCTTACTTGGATGGCAAAGAGATTCAGGTTTTCATAATGGGTAGTGTATTATAATCTGGGATGACACCCATATGGTAGACCCCAGTCAGTGAAGTTGATTTATATATAACTGTCACACCCTGATCTGTTTCACCTGTCTTGTGCTTGTCTCCATCCTCCACCAGGTGTCTCCCATTTGTCCCCATTATCTTCTGTGTATTTATACCTGCGTTTTCTGTTTGTCTGTTGCCAGTTTGTCTTATCCCGTCAAATCCTACCCGCATATTCCCATGCTCTAGTTTTTGTTTTTCCTAGTCTTCCCAGTTCTACCCTTTCTGCCTGTCCTGATCCTGCCTGCCCTCCTGAACCTGTCGTCCTGTACCTGCCTGACTCTGATTTGGATTATGACTCTTTGCCTGCCTTGACTTACATTTACATTACATTTAAGTCATTTAGCAGACGCTCTTATCCAGAGCGATTTACAAATTGGTGCATTCACCTTATGAAATCCAGTGGGACAACCACTTTACAATAGTGCATCAAATCTTTTACCTTTTGCCTGCCCCTTGTACTATAATAAACTCTGAGACTTGTACTATCTGCCTCTTGTGTCTGCATCTGGGTCTTAGCCTGAGCCATGATATAACATGTTTTTATAAACTCAACCAAGTTAACCAAGATGGTACACTTTGGTGGCAAGCAACAATATTGAGTGGAGCAGCTTCTATCTCAACGCCATCAGACTGTTAAATAGCCATCACTTTGCTGCTTCCACCCGGTTACATAACCTTGCTCCTTAGAGGCTGCTGCCCTATATACATAGACTTGAAATCACTACCCACTTTAATAATGGAACACCAGTCACTTTAATAATGTTTACATAGTTTTGCTTTACTCATCTCATATGTATATACTGTATTCTATTTTACTGTATTTTAGTCTATGCCACTCCGACATTGCTCGTCCTAATATTTATATATTCCTTAATTCCATTCTTTTACTTTTAGGTTTGTGTGTATTGTTATGAATTGTTAGATATTACTGCACTGTTGGAGCTAGAAACAAGAATTCCGTACACCCGCAATAACATCTGCTAAACATGTGTATGTGACCAATAACATTTGATTTTATTTGGAGATTTCGAAGGGTGCGGATTGACGGGTTGGTAATTAGAGCCTATTGAGCATCCAATTTTTATAATCTGGGACACCCAGGGCATCTGTCCACAAGAGATTTACATTTACATTACATTTAAGTCATTTAGCAGACGCTCTTATCCAGAGCGACTTACAAATTGGTGCATTCACCTTATGATATCCAGTGGAACAACCACTTTACAATAGTGCATCTAACTCTTTTAAGGGGGGGGGGGGGGGGGTTAGAAGGATTACTTTATCCTATCCTAGGTATTCCTTAAAGAGGTGGGGTTTCAGGTGTCTCCGGAAGGTGGTGATTGACTCCGCTGACCTGGCGTCGTGAGGGAGTTTGTTCCACCATTGGGGTGCCAGAGCAGCGAACAGTTTTGACTGGGCTGAGCGGGAACTGTACTTCCTCAGAGGTAGGGAGGCGAGCAGGCCAGAGGTGGATGAACGCAGTGCCCTTGTTTGGGTGTAGGGCCTGATCAGAGCCTGAAGGTACGGAGGTGCCGTTCCCCTCACAGCTCCGTAGGCAAGCACCATGGTCTTGTAGCAGATGCGAGCTTCAACTGGAAGCCAGTGGAGAGAGCGGAGGAGCGGGGTGACGTGAGAGAACTTGGGAAAGTTGAACACCAGACGGGCTGCGGCGTTCTGGATGAGTTGTAGGGGTTTAATGGCACAGGCAGGGAGCCCAGCCAACAGCGAGTTGCAGTAATCCAGACGGGAGATGACAAGTGCCTGGATTAGGACCTGCGCCGCTTCCTGCGTGAGGCAGGGTCGTACTCTGCGAATGTTGTAGAGCATGAACCTACAGGAACGGGTCACCGCCTTGATGTTAGTTGAGAACGACAGGGTGTTGTCCAAGATCACGCCAAGGTTCTTAGCACTCTGGGAGGAGGACACAATGGAGTTGTCAACCGTGATGGCGAGATCATGGAACGGGCAGTCCTTCCCCGGGAGGAAGAGCAGCTCCGTCTTGCCGAGGTTCAGCTTGAGGTGGTGATCCGTCATCCACACTGATATGTCTGCCAGACATGCAGAGATGCGATTCACCACCTGGTTATCAGAGGGGGGAAAGGAGAAGATTAATTGTGTGTCGTCTGCATAGCAATGATAGGAGAGACCATGTGAGGATATGACAGAGCCAAGTGACTTGGTGTATAGCGAGAATAGGAGAGGGCCTAGAACAGAGCCCTGGGGGACACCAGTGGTGAGAGCACGTGGTGCGGAGACAGATTCTCGCCACGCCACCTGGTAGGAGCGACCTGTCAGGTAGGACACAATCCAAGCGTGGGCCGCGCCGGAGATGCCCAGCTCGGAGAGGGTGGAGAGGAGGATCTGATGGTTCACAGTATCAAAGGCAGCCGATAGGTCTAGAAGGATGAGAGCAGAGATACAACCTTGTGACAGTTATTACTAAATCGGATGCAGCTGATAAGAAACTAAATACTAAATTGGTGAATTGAAACACTAAATTGTTGAATTTAGTGGAAACTTGCCCTTTGTAACAAACATGGTAACAATTGTTGTTACACCTCTGTAATTACAGAATGCAATTACCACCAGTTACATGTTATTACAGTATAACTATGAGTTATTACAATTAACTACACTACCTGTTACATGTAATTACACTGTAATAATGAAGTTTTACCCTTTGGACTTCATATTGCAAATGTTCTTTAAATACCCCAAGCAACACCAGGTCGGTAGCCAAATACACATGCTGGAAGCTGAGAACAAAAGTTTGGTTAGGCATTTGAATAAGACGAACGTTTTTCAATGTGACACACAACGCGCCGGCGCAGTCAGATCCACGTGGTTGAAGAGCAGTATCTGATTGAAATGAAGGACACGGAGAGGCATAACGGAGCTTGCTCGCTTTTTACATTTAGATAGTTAGGTTCATTAGCGACGTGTTATATTATTGACTCTATTATATTGTTTTGTTAAACTGCCATTATGTGAAAGTCAAAGGTAAGCGGTTAAGTAGTTGTTGGCTAACGTTAGCTATCTAGTTATTGACACGATTCTGTGGATGAAAAGGATGTTTTTATGAGAATATCTGAACAATGATTAAAATATTTGTAACTGATTACATCCACAACTGCGTTAGCTCGTAACATAGCGAAGTATCCTGGCCATATAAACGAAGGTGTTAATTCAATTTCAGACCAAAAACCAGAAGAAGTCACGTGTGAGTGCGAACCATTTGGCGGAAGAGGTGTTCGGTGCGGTCCCTCACTCCTTCGTGTTTCACCGTGGCCAAGTCGGCAAGAATGTCGGTCAGCTAGTGGAGGACATGCGGCGCGTCATGGAGCCCTTCACTGCAGAATCTCTTAAGGTCCGTTTGTTCATGTCATGAAACTCAAAACTGGTATTTATAACTGACTTGAATCAAATTGACGTTACTGCATGCCACATTTGTTACTTAATATATTTGTTAATGTTTATAAAACGTATCATAATACTTATGTGATCTTGCACTTTCAACCACTGCTCTGAGTTTATACATAGAAGTGTGTCTTGGCTCATAATGGATTGCATTTGATTGACAGGTCTTGCCTGCTTGTGATTGACAGGTGAGAAAGAAGAATGTGCTGAAGGACTTTGTGGCTGTAGCAGGGCCACTGGGAGTAACACACTGCATGATCTTCACCAAGACCCTCAGCAGTGTCAACATGGTAAATAAGTCTGCAAACACCAGGGGTGTATTCATTACTGAAACCGTTTTACTGTTTAAGAACCATTCACTGTTTAAGAACCAAACTGAAGCAAATTAAACAGGGAGTGACATACTTGATTTTGTAAAGTAGAAACTCGTATTTTTCTTGTTAAAAAAGTATGTTTTGTTATATATATTTTTACCCTTAACAGGTTTTGTTTGGCATAAATGGTTTATTTTGCAACAGACAACGTTTTGCAACAGAATCGGCGTAATGAATACACCCCTGTTGCGTTACTGTACCACAAGGGGCTTTAACAGTAGACACTGCAGCTGCTCTAAACCCATGGCCTTATCAAAGGCAGGCATAGGGAATAGCTTTAGGATATATCGCTATTGATCAATGAAGTATATGCTGTGTCAGCCACCTCCTTAGTTATTCCAATTGCTGATGCAGATGATGAGTTATGAGAATATCTGAATTCATGATTAAGATGTTTTATCACTGATGCATCAATATCTACAGTTGGGCTGTTTACTAGATCCTAATGGCAAATTAGAAAGTGTATGAGTAATTTTTTTCTCTTTCCAGAGGCTTGCTCGGCTGCCGAAAGGCCCTATGCTCCATTTCCGGGTGACCAAAGTGAGTACACAAACCCATATGACTTACTGGAAGAAATGGGCTCAATGGATGACAGATTTTGACGTGACTGTTCGGTGATATATGTTCAAAGTAAACGCACTGATGAGCCCCAATACTAGAAACAAGCAAATATAGGGTTGTGTGCTTCAATTGCTTTTCCTGAATATGTTCTTAATCGTTTTCAGTACTCCCTTATTAAAGATGTGGTCTCGTCACTGAAGAGGCACAGAATGCATGAACAGCAGTTCACACATCATGCACTGCTGGTCCTCAATAACTTTGGCTCGGAGGGCATGCATGTCAAACTTATGTCCACCATGTTCCAAAACATGTTCCCTTCCATCAATGTGCACAAGGTATGTCAAAGGCACCAGTACCTGGATTTTTGCTGGATTGGTGATTTGTGAAATATGATGATAGTATAGTCTTCTGATTATCTGTGACGATCACTCAAAAGTAAACGCTTTCTGACATCCCAAAATCCTTTTATCCTCTTATTATATTGATGAGAATCGGATTAGTATGCATTTTAACAGGTTTGCTTCTTGTAGGTAGCCCTCAACGCCATAAAGAGATGTACTTAGCTGAACTACGATCCAGTGTCTCAAGAAATTGAATCTCGCCATTAGTACGTATGCAAGATGTTTTGTGCACTCATTTTAATTCAAGGTGGCTTGGTTACTCTATAGGAAGACTGCTTGGGCTCAGAGGATGACAGATTGTGATTTGATTGTTTAGTGATGTATATTCAAAGTAAACGCACTGATGCGCTCATCATGCAGAATCCCCCCCGTAGCTGACTAAATGGATCAGTCCACGCTCATCCTTGTCCTTCTCCCTATCCCCCTCTGCAGCAGCCTGAAAGTAGTCCCTGTGGGCATGAGTAGAGGCGTGAAGAAGCTGATGCAGGAAAAGTTCCCCAACGTGAGCAAGTTTGAGGACATCAGTGAGCTGCTGATGAAGTAAGAGCCCTGTCTGTTATAGTCCTAGCAAACTGCAGAGTGTCTCCTGCTCTACTTGATCTATCTGGTCTATCTGCATGTGTTTGGGTTCTCAATATTGCTTTGATAAATTTGCGCTGTTTCATAATGTTATTTGGGTGATACTACCTTGTCTATGTTGGCTGTGAAGTGATCTACCTACAAAGTAATTCTGATTTGGCCAGTTGTTATGTGTTTTCTTACCCTGCTAACTTTCTTTCAGAGGGGCTAATCTTTCAGAAAGTGAAGCAGAGCAAGATGGAGATCACAACATAACGGAACTGCCACAGATCTACTCCGGGCGTGGTAACATGGCGTCTCAACAGAGCGCTGTGAGACTGACTGAGGTGATTACCATGGTGACTTAGTGGCTGATCTTAATGGTATTACATTGTTACCAGTGTTTCAATAGAATTGTCTACTCCTGTGTTGGCAGTGACTATAAATGCTAGGTTTATAGCATCAGTTTGTCTTGTCATTTTCTGTCCATGGGATGTACATGATGAAAAGATATCTATGATTACCTGTGATATTTCACAAAAGTAAACGCTTACTGACACATCCTGACATTTATCACCATGGTGCCTTCAGCAGTTGATCCTACTGATGTGACATTGTTAGCAGTTTCTGGTAGGGTTTTACAGCATCAGTCTCTTCAGATTGGCCCACGCATCACCATGCAGCTGGTGAAGATCGAGGAGGGAATGGGAGAGGGGAACATTCTCTACCATGCAGTCAGTAAGTACACCTGTCAGCTTCCTGTTGATTTAGATGTCTGGGATGTACATGATGAAATGATAACAATGATTACCTGTGATATTTCAACAACAAAAAAGTAAACGCTTACTGACACATCCACTGAGAATGGGTGTTTCTGTTAATTGGTCATGGTGAAATGCTGATACAGGCACTCTGAATGTCTTTTCTGAAGTCGCCAAGACTGAGGAAGAGCTTCAGGAGATCCTGATCCGAAAAGAGGCGCAGATGAAAGAAAAGCAGGAACGGAAGAAAAAACAAGAGCAGGATGTTGCCCAAAAGAAAGCGCTACGAGAGGAGAACAAGTGAGTGTTCTAGCACATTGTAATGGCTAGTCATTCCACCTGAGTTGGAGTGGAACCGTGATGTTTGTTTCTGTAACGTCAGAAAAAGAAGCATGGCAGGCATCAAGAGGAGGCGCCAGGAGGAAGAAGAGCATGACCCTGAAGTGGAGGATCCTGGGAACCAGGATAACAGGCCTCCGGTTGTTGAATCTGACGACGAGGCAGAGTACTACAGACAGGCTGTAGGGGAGGAGCCAGATGAAGGTATGTACTCTTTCAGTACTGAACCAAGTCTCTGTAGTTTGTGTTTTGTTGTACTATATGTTTGTGCTACTTTGGCAGACAAAATCACCTATATTTATTTTTCTCCCTCCCCGATCTAGATATGTTCCCTGCAGCCAAGAGGAGGCAAAGACCTGAAAGGCCCTCAGGAGGACCCTTCAAGAAGAGGAAACCATTCTCTGGCGACGACAGGAAAAACAAATATGGTTCCAAGTCACCTCATAGGTCTGGTCCAGGAGGGAAACCCAGAGACCGAATGGGGGGTGACGTGGACAGGAAAGAGGGAAAGAAATTTGGGGCAAATATTTTGGGAAAATGTCACCAGGGGGCAAGAGGTTTGGAGGAAAGACATTTGGGGATAGGGGCAAACAGTTGGGAGGGAAGAAATTTGGTGACAGGGATAAAAGATTTGGAGGGAAGTTTGAGGGGGGCAGTAAATTTGGGGGTGATGGGGGTTCTAAGTTTAAGGGCAAACCTCGTCCTGGTGGTTTCAAGAAGGGTCCTGGAGGGGCGAAGGGGGGCTTCAAACAGAGGAAGGGGAAGAGCTGAGCTTTGAAAGCCTGGACTGATGCACGCTTAGCGCTCTACCCTGGTAAAACACCAGGTGGCAGTATGGACTCACTCTTGTGGTCACTGCAGTTTCTGATCAACATGAACAGAGGAGCGTATTCCTTCATGAAAGGACATTGGTATTTCTACAAGTCAGCTGGAGGAATGGATGAAAATGTAATTTTGTACCTTGTGAACATGTTTATACATTTTTTTATAAGCATTGGCAAATTGCTGAATACAGGGAAAGAAATTTGGGGATGGGCAAATCTTTTGGAAAGATGTCACTGGGGGGGCAAGAGGTTGGAGGAAAGAAATCTGGGGATGGGGCAAACGTTTGGAGGACAGAGGAATGTATTCTTTCATGAAAGGACATTGGTATCGCCACAAGTCAGCTGGAGGACTGGAGGAAAATGCAATGATGTAATTTTGTACCTTGTGAACATGTTTATAAAAATGTTATAAGCATTGGCAAATACATTTTTGAATACCAAGTTCAGCTCAATTGTGCGTAGCGTTTTTTTCTTGTGTCTGACTCATGTAGCCTCTGCCACAAGCTTTCACTTCAAAGCGTGGCCGTAAACTGGAGCCGAGGCTGATGCGCATGAGACTTGAGTATGGAACGCCGTTTGGGTTTTTGCATGTCAAAAAGATACACATAAAATAACACTATTTGACTTGTGTCAAATAAGCTTCTTGACCAATCAGGGCCTGAATATGACTCCAGGTCACATAATTTAACACGTTCATACATTTTTTACGTAGTTATTACACATTGATTACACTCACTCGTAATTCATATGTCACAAAGATTCACCTATACGTATGCTATGAGTCATAGATTTTTGTCACTGATGATCCACATTTGCATAAAGGTCGTTTGGACTCCGCCCAATTCTCGGGTACTGATAACAGACGTTCACTCAGCTTCTGTTCTTCCGAGGTAAAATAAGCTGTCCAAACGGTGTCCCATAGAGTTGTCACATTTTCATTTGGTACTGTGCTACAAATAGAACAGGGGGCAGGCAGTGTTGGTCACACTTCTTGAAAATGCCTACAAATGGGTTGATTTGGTTGGATGGAAGGTCAGAAAGGGAAGTGACTGCTTTAAATCTTTGTACATGTAACTCACCTATCATGGGAAGTTCTACTGGTCTCTGTGTGAACGTCTACCCCAGGAAATGTAGCCTTATCTGTCTGTCAATGAGTAAGTACTAATCTGGCTTTATTCTGAGGTCATTGCCATTATACATTTAAATATCTGTAAAGTGTAAGGACAAAAATTGAGTAAATGTGGACCGTTTATAGTTGACCACCTGTTTTTTAATGCTGGTGCATGCTTCAGGTTTTTGTGTCTGTTGAATAGACTGGAGAAGTAACATTAGAAACGGTCTTGTGGCTTTTCTTAGAGAGAAATTCTATTTAACTTGTTTTAGGCTCCATGGGGTGTTTTGGACAGACATTCTGTTGGTTTAAGATTTACACAACCTTGGTCCATGGTATTTTAGATTATTATTTGCTATCCATTGCACAACATTAGTATGGAGAACTGCAGTGTGTTTTTATTTATTTTTGACCACAGGTGTATATTTCTGATAAGACAACAGCTCTGAAGGTATCTTAAAACACTACTAATACTAGCAATTTATTACATGTATTGCGACAGAATGATACTGATTGATGTTATGAACAATTGTGACTGATGTATTGGCTGGCACAGTGCAAAGTTCCCCTAAGGGGATCAGTATGACCTGCATAAAAGAATGGTTCTCCACTTCAGCACAGAATATAATGAATATCTTTATCCTTTTTCTTCCACAGAGATGAACAAATACCACTTTTGGGAGCCAGTTTGCACAGCCTTTTCCCCTCCTATTTTCTAATCTCCCACGGAAATCAATACACAAACATGATGGATTACAACTCTTCTTGTCATGGTGACAAGTTCCAAGTGCAGTTATTGCCTTCAATGTACGGTGTTGAGTTCTGTGTGGCGTTGGTTGGTAACCTGTTTGCCCTGAGACTCTTGGCGACTAGGGAGAGGAACAACTGGCACACTGGTGTGGTGCTGTCCTGTAACCTGGCCATCAGTGACCTGCTCTATGTCCTCACCCTGCCCCTGCTCATAGTCTACTACATGCGGGAGAACTGGCTGTTTGGGATGGCGGTCTGTAAGATCGAACGCTTCCTCTTCACCTGCAACTTGTATGTCAGCATCTACTTCATCATGTGTATCAGTGTGAACCGCTATGTGGCCATTGTGTACCCCTTCTCCAGCTGGAACCATGTGAACCCCGCCAAAGCCAAGGCTGCCAGTGTCGTCATCTGGATCTTTGTGACAGCCATCTCCTCTCCTGTGCTGAAGTTTGCCTCCACATGTCCAGAGGGAAGCAAACAAACCAATTGTGTATCCTATTCCTATTGTACCAACAGTGATGCAGTTGAAGTTGCATACACTCACTTGTATTACAAAGTCTTTCTGTCTGTGGCTGGGTGTTTTATTCCCTTCGTGGTCACATTTGCATCATACTGCGCAGTGTTGAGGGCGGTGTGGAGGAATGTGAATATAACCTCCCTGGAGAAACGGAAGGTGGCCCTGATGGTGTTTGCGGTGGTTGTGCTATACGCCATTTCCTTTGGGCCTTATCATCTCCTCCAGAGCTACTATTTCTTCCGCAAGGTTGATGAACTTGGCTCTGTCTGCGACTGGGTGTACAAGGCCTACCAGGTGTCCAAGGGACTGGCTACATTGAACATGTGCATCCATCCACTGCTCTACATGGCTGTGTTTGATAACATCCGAGTGGCCTGCTGTGGAAGGAGCTCAGCAGATATGGAAATGAATAATACATGAACAAAATGATGCTCTCTCTGCACCTTGGATGCTTGCACTTATGGTGTTTCTGATAAGCAAGTGTTACACACAGTTGATGACTTATCTGTGAATAACTGCAGCTCTATGCACTTCCTTCCAATGTTCTGATGTAAGATGTTTTTGATGGTCATGTTTCTTTTCATGAAGTCTAAACTATGCCCTCTTCTATATTCATTATTACAGTATCAGATAATAGAAATTGAACATGTTCAAAATAACTATTTGAAATGTAGCTACATTACAACATAAAAACTTAGTTTTCACACGATGAGAAATATATTAACACCAAAAGCACTGGATAAAAAGTTATAACAACCATGTTGTGCCCTAGGAGACGGTGGATGGAAAAGCGTGCTAGTTTGAAATTGAAAATAGGCGCTGTAGCTATTGATAAAGAAGAACATCAAGACGATGCAGCTGCTTTAGAAGTGAGATCGGTTAAATGACGTCCCTTGAGAGGGCAAGAACAAGATGTATGTGAGGAGAAGTGCCGTATTATCATAAGGACATGTATACTTGGAATACGGAGGAGCAATGGAGGGAAAACGTGAGACAGATGAGGTCTAAGAGAGAGGGAGAAATAGGGTGAGCTTAAGTCAGTTAAAAGTGGCGGGGAAAGGGGAGATGGTTTGTTAAAGAGGAATGGTAGAAAGTGTAAGCAGAGTGAGTTGTACGCAGGATCGAAGACAGGAGGGGAAATAGAAGTTAAACAGGGCGAAGTATCGGAGGCGCAATGGCGACCTGTCATTCAGGCAGGTAGCCCCACCTGTTTAGTAAAATACATTTAAAAAATATATATATATACATACACACACGTTTTGCATGTTATTTTGGCATTTATGTGTCACATAAATGTTTACAACTCAAACAAAGCATTTGTTAGTAAAATGTAGAATTGTAAACTGGGTGGTTCGAGCCCTGAATGCTGATTGGCTCCCGAGTGGCGCAGCGGTCGAAGGCACTGCATCTTATTAGTGCGAGAGGCGTCAATACAGACACCCTGGTTCAAATCAGGTTGTATGTCACGATCGTCTTGAGGATAATGAGTGGACCAAGGCGCAGCGTGTGAAAAATACATCTCTTTTATTAGAGACGAGTGAAACACGAAACGAACACTTATAACCAAACTAAACGACCGTGAAGCTACAAACGTAAGTGCAAATACAAACGCTACAAACGTTCTACATAGACAATTACCCACAAAACCCAATGCCTATGGCTGCCTTAAATATGGCTCTCAATCAGAGACAATGAACCACAGCTGCCTCTAATTGAGAACCAATCTAGGCAAGACACTGACCCATTTAACATACAAACCCCTAGACCAGGGGTGTCAAACTCATTCCACGGAGGGCCTAGTGTCTGCAGGTTTTTGGTTTTTCCTTTCAATAAAGCCCTAGACAACCAGGTGTGGGGAGTTCCTAACTAATTAGTGATGTTAATTCATCAATCAAGTACAAGGGAGGAGCGAAAACCCGCAGACACTCGGCCCTCCGTGGAATGAGTTTGACACCTGTGCCCTAGACAATCCAAAAACACATACATTCCCCATGTCACACCCTGACCTAACTAAAATAACAAAGAATACTAAGGCCAGGGCGTGACATTGTATCACAACCGGCCATGATTGGGTGTCCCATAGGGCTGCGCACAAATGGCCCAGCGTCGTCAGTCATTGTAAATAAAAATTTATTCTTAACTGACTTGCCTAGTTAAATTTAAAAATATACAGTTGAAGTTTACATACACCTTAGCCAAATATATTTAAACTCAGTTTTTCAGAATTCCTGACATTTAATCATAGTAAAAATTCCCTTTCTTAGGTCAGTTAGGTTCACCACTTTATTTTAAGAATGTGAAATGTCAGAATAATAGTAGAGAGGATGATTTATTTCAGCTTTTATTTATTTAATCACATTCCCAGTGGGTCAGAAGTTTAGATACCCTCAATTAGTATTCAGTAGCAGTGCCTTTAAATTGTTTAACTTTGGTCAAACGTTTCAGGTAGCCTTCCACAAGCTTCCCACAATAAGTTGTGTGAATTTTGGCCCATTCCTCCTAACAGAGCTGGTGTAACTGAGTCAGGTTTGTAGGCCTCCTTGCTCGCTTTTTCAGTTCTGCCCACAAATTTTCAATAGGATTGAGGTCAGGGCTTTGTGATGGCCACTCCAATACCTTGACTTTGTTGTCCTTAAGCCATTGTGCCACAACTTTGGAAGTATGCTTGGGGGTCATTGTCCATTTGGAAGACCCATTTGTGAGCAAGCTTTAACTTCCTGACTCATGTCTTGAGATATTGCTTCACTATATCCACATAATGTTCCTCCCTCATGATGCCATCTATTTTGTGAAGTGCATAATCTGGTGCGTATTCGGGAGGGTGATGAGTGGAAAAACGTGTTTAGTACCACATCTGGCCATTATGAGTACCTCGTCATGCCGTATGGGTTAAAGAATGCTCCAGCCGTCTTTCAATCATTTGTAGACGAGATTCGTTTGAAGGCGCTGTTTACCGACGCTCCCGTGTTGGCACATCCGGACCCCTCTTTGGCGTTCATAGTGGAGGTGGACGCGTCCGAGGCTGGGGTTGGAGCCGTGCTATCACAGCGCTCGGGCATGCCACCGAAGCTCCTCCCCTGCGCTTTTTTTTCGAAGAAGCTCAGTCCGGCGGAGCGAAACAATGATGTGGGGGACCGGGAGTTGTTAGCTGTGGTAAAGGCCTTGAAGGTGTGGAGACATTGGCTTGAGGGGGCCAAGCACCCTTTCCTTATTTGGACTGACCACCGTAATCTGGAGTATATCCGGGCAGCAAGGAGACTGAATCCTCGTCAGTAAAGGTTGGCCATGTTTTTCACCAGATTTAGGTTCACTATCTCTTATAGACCGGGTTCCCTCAACACGAAGGCCGACGCGCTGTCCCGTCTCTATGACACCGAGGATCGGCCCATCGATCCTACTCCCATACTTCCAGCTTCAAGGCTGGTGGCACCGGTGGTATGGGAGGTGGACGCGGACATCGAGCGGCGTTACGGTTGGAACCTGCGACTTCACAGTATCCTACAGGTCTTAAGTACGTGCCGCTTGGTGTCCGTGATCAATTGATTCGGTGGACTCATACGCTACCCTCTTCGGGTCATCCTGGTATTGCGAGGACAGTGCATGGTCTTAGGGGGAAGTACTGGTGGCCCACCTTAGCTAAGGACGTGAGGTTCTATGTCTCCTCCTGTTCGGTGTGCGCTCAGAGTAAGGCTCTTAGGCACCTGCCTAGAGGGAAGTTACAGCCCCTCTCCGTTCCACAACGGCCGTGGTCTCATCTGTCGGTGGACTTTCTTACCGATCTTCCCCCGTCTCAGGGGAACACTACGATCCAGGTCGTTGTGGATCGGTTTTCTAAGTCCTGCCGTCTCCTCCCGTTGCCCGGGCTCCCTACGGCCCTACAGACTGCGGAGGCCCTGTTTACCCATGTCTTCCGGCACAACGGGGTGCCTGAGGACATCGTTTCTGATCGGGGTCCCCAGTTCACGTCCCGAGTTTGGAGGGCGTTTATGGAGCGTCTGGGGGTCTCGGTCAACCTGACCTCGGGTTATCACCCCGAGAGTAATGGGCAGGTGGAGAGAGTGAACCAGGAGGTGGGTAGGTTTCTGCGGTCGTATTGCAAGGACCGGCCAGGAGAATAGGTGAGGTACGTCCCATGGGCGGAGGTGGCTCAGAAGTCACCCCGCCACTCCTCCACGAACATGTCCCCGTTTCAATGCGTGTTGTGCTACCAGCCGGTCCTGGCACCGTGGCATCAGAGTCAGACCGAGGCTCCTGCGGTGGAGGAGTGGGTGCAGCGCTCTAAGGAGACCTGGAGGGCCGTCCAGGAATCACTTAAGCAAGCTGATGGATGGCAGAAGAGGAGCCCTGACCGCTACCGCAGTGAGTCCCCCGTGTTTGCACCGGGGGACAGGGTCTGGCTCTCGACCCGAAACCTGCCCCTCCGCCTGCCATGCCGGAAGCTGGGGCCGCAGTGTGTGGGGCCATTTAAAGTCCTGAGGAGGATAAACGAGGTGTGTTATAGATTACAACTCCCTTCTTACTATCGTATTAACCCCTCGTTTCATGTGTGTCTCTTCAGGCCGATGGTAGCTGGTCCCCTTCAGGAAGGTGAGGTGCCGGAGGTCCCTCCGCCCCCTCTGGACATGGAGGTGTCCCCGGCGTACACAGTACGTGCTGTTCTGGACTCTAGACGCCGGGTGAGGGGCCTGCAGTACCTCATGGACTGGGAGGGGTACGGTCCGGAGGAGAGGTGCTGGGTACAGGTGGGGACATCTTGGATCCGTCACTGCTGAGGGATTTCCATCGCCTCCATCCGGATCGCCCTGCGCCTCGCCCTCCGGGTCGCCCTCGAGGCCGGTGTCGGTGCGCTGCGGGAGCCGCGCGTCAGGGGGGGGGAGGGGTACTGTTACGACTCCCACCGAAGGTGGCTCCTCTTCCTGTTCGGGCGGCGCTCGGCGCTCGTCGTCACCGGTCTACTAGCTGCCACCGATCCCCTTTTCCTTTTCTGTTAGTTTTGTCTTATTGTTTACACCTGTTTCTTGTTTGGGTTTTGGTTAGGGCTATTTAAGCCGGTTATGCCCGCCTGCTTTTGTGCGGGCTTGTTCCTCTGTTAGTTTATTGATGTGCATTTGTATCTTATTTTCTTCGGACTGTTTGGGTCCTGTTTTTCCCCGGTCAGTTTGTATGCGCCTGGTGTTTTTGGCGTGACCGTTTCTGTACCGGAATAAATACGATTGTCCTAAACCTCTGCTCTCTGCGCCTGACTCCAAACCCACTACTGCTAGAAGTCCTGACAATATCAAGCAAAGAGGCACTGAGTTTGAAGGTAGGCCTTGAAATACATCCACAGGTACACCTCCAATTGACTCAAATTATGTCAATTAGCCTATCAGAAGCTTCTAAAGCCATGACATAATTTTCTGGAATTTTCCAAGCTGTTTAAAGGCACAGTTAACTTAATGTATGTCAACTTCTGACCCAGGAAATTTGTGGAGTGGTTGAAAAAGAGTTTTAATGACTCCAACCTAAGTGTATGTAAACTTGCGACTTCCACTGTACAGTCGTGGCCAAAAGTTTTGAGAATGACACAAATATTAATTTCCACAACGTTTGCTGCTTCAGTGTCTTTAGATATTTTTGTCAGATGTTACTATGGAATACTGAAGTATAATTACAAGCATTTCATAAGTGTCAAAGGCTTTTATTTACAATTACATGAAGTTGATGCAAAGAGTCAATATTTGCATTGTTGACCCTTCTTTTTCAAGACCTCTGCAATCCGCCCTGGCATGCTGTCAATTAACTTCTGGTTCTCATCCTGACTGATGGCAGCCCATTCTTTCATAATCAATGCTTGGAGTTTGTCAGAATTTGTCGGTTTTTGTTTGTCCACCCGCCTCTTGAGGATTGACCACAAGTTCTCAATGGGATTAAGGTCTGAGGAGTTACCTGGCCATGGACCCAAAATATCGATGTTTTGTTCCCTGAGCCACTTAGTTATCACTTTTGCTTTTGTGCAAGGTGCTCCATCATGCTGGAAAAGGCATTGTTCGTCACCAAACCGTTCCTGGATGGTTGGGAGAGGTTGCTCTCAGAGAATGTGTTGGTGCCATTCTTTATTCATGGCTGTGTTCTTAGGCAAAATTGTGAGTGAGCCCACTCCCTTGGCTGAGAAGCAACCCCACACATGAATGGTCTCAGGATGCTTTACTGTTGGCATGACACAGGACTGATGGTAGCGCTCACCTTGTCTTCTGCGGACAAGCTTTTTTCCGGATGCCCCAAACAATCGGAAAGAGGATTCATCAGAGAAAATGACTTTACCCCAGTCCTCAGCAGTCCAATCCCTGTACCTTTTGCAGAATATCAGTCTGTCGCTCATGTTTTTCCTGAAGAGAAGTGGCTTCTTTGCTGCCCTTCTTGACACCAGGCCATCCTCCAAAAGTCTTTGCCTCACTGTGCGTGCAGATGCACTCACACCTGCCTGCTGCCATTCCTGAGCAAGCTCTGTACTGGTGGTGCCCCGATCCCGCAGCTGAATCAACTTTAGGAGACGGTCCTGGCGCTTGCTGGACTTTCTTGGGCGCCCTGAAGCGTTCTTCACAACAGTTGAAAAGCTCTCCTTGAAGTTCTTGATGATCCGATAAATGGTTGATTTAGGTGCAATCTTACTGGCAGCAATATCCTTGCCTGTGAAGCCCTTTTTGTGCAAAGCAATGATGACAGCACGTGTTTCCTTGCAGGTTATTCGAACTCAATCAGCATGACAGAGTGATTTTCAGCCTTGTCCTCGTCAACACTCACACCTGGGTTAACAAAAGAATCACTAACAAGATGTCAGCTGGTCCTTTTGTGGCAGGGCTGAAATGCAGTGGGAATGTTTGTTGGGGATTCAGTTCATTTGCATGGCAAATAGGGACTTTGCAATTCATCTGATCACTCTTCATAACATTCTGGAGTATATGCAAATTGCCATCATACAAACTGAGGCAGCAGACTTTGTGAAAATTAATATTTGTGTCATTCTCAAAACTTTTGGCCACGACTGTATATATATATCAGACCGTATACCATGGGTATGACAAAACATTTATTTTTGCTGCTCTAATTACCACGGCTAAGGGCTGTGTCCTAGCACTCTGCGTTGCATGGTGCAATAGAACAGCCCTTAGCCGTGGTATATTGGCCGTATACCACATATACCACACCACCCTCTTGCCTTATTTTCTTAAGTAAATTCCATTTGTGCATGTGCATAACTATAGATAAATTCTGACAGGAGAGTTTGAGTGATGAAAGTTGGACAGATGATCTCAATATGTTCAAGAAACACTTGGACGAACTTAAAAAATATATAATGTTAGGCTATTTTCTGGCAATTGTGCCTTCTTTATGTGCCAGATGTTAAGACTACAAACAATTATAAATGGCCTATTTGCAAGATTGAATTGTCACTTCAATAGGCATAGGCAATTGACTAAAATCTGGGTTTATAATTGCAATTCAACGTTGCCATGGTTTGCTGAGCTAGATGGTTTGCTGAGCTAGATGCAGGTAACGTTAGCCTTTAGCCTCTGATAACTTCCAATTTAGTTAACTAAACATGGTCATTAAGAATTGCATAATAACAAAAGGCCACAACAAAAAACGGAGTTATATTTATTAAATCCGTTTGCCAGCTCCAGGTAGGCTTCACAAGTGACACAAATTGATTTGCAATGACTCCAGTGATATCGTAAATTCAACATATTTATGGTACTGTGTCAAATGGTAGGTTACAGTAGCCTAGAATGGCATAAAAGTTAATAGCCTACTTGATGTCCAACATATGCTAATGTGGCCTATCATTCTCCACATTTAATGTCAGTTTCATAGTGGACTTTTTCTCCATAAATTCCATTTTAAATGTCCACTCTAGAGCGCTCTAGAGCGCTGCGCGAGTGGACATTTGAAACGGAATTTATGAGTAAAACATTTCGCTTGATACGGTTATCCATAAGAAAAGTCTACATTTGAATGCAGTTTACTTTATTCCACCTCTGGGCGAATTTATCTAAAGAGCTCTAGAGCACATAAAGTCCTTTCCGATGCTTTGTCGCCATTATATCAGTTCTAGTGCGTCAATATGTTTTATGGAAAACATATTAAATAGCCTACCTACAACTGGTAAAAAGTTGTCACGATGCTGCACTGTCTCCTTGACTCAGCAGTATGGGATCAATATCATGCCAAATATATTGTGAACATACAGCATGCATTTTGTATTCGTGTATCATGATCTGTACAAATAAGTACTAATCCACAATTGTAAATCGCCAATCCACAAATGTAAATCACTATCCACAAATGCAATTCATTATCCACAAACAAACACCTTTTGATTTGTATTTGTAAATCAATATATTGCATTAGAATTTTGACAGATATGGCAAACCTGCAACGCCATATTTGGAAGCGCTAAGGTCACCTGACTTTTGGCAGGGATTTGACAACAAGAAAAAGACCAAAAGTTCTCACATGTAGAAAGAGATTTGTAGTACCCCTAGAAAGCATGTAGTAACCCTAGAAAGCACGACTACAAATCGCTTTTTTGGGGGTCATTGTCCTGTTGAAAAACAAATGATAGTCCCACTAAACGCAAACCAGATGGGATGGAGTATCGCTGCAGAATGCTGTTGTAGCCATGCTGGTTAAGTGCGTCTTGAATTCTAAATAAATCACTGACAGTGTCACCAGCAAAGCACCCCACACCATCACATCACCTCCTCCATGCTTCACAGCGGGAACCACACATGCAGAGATCATCTGTTCATCTACTCTGCATCTCACAAAGACACGGCGGTTGGAACCAAAAATCTCCAATTTGGACTCATCAGACCAAAGGACAGATTTCCACCTGTCTTGTTCATTGCTTGTGTTTCTTGACCCAAGCAAGTCTCTTCTTATTATTGGTGTCCTTTAGTAGTGCTTTCTTGGCAGTAATTCGACCATGAAGACTTGATTCAGACTGTCTCCTCTGAACAGTTGATGTTGAGATGTGTCTGTTACTTGAACTCTGTGAAGCATTTATTTGGGCTGCAATTTCTGAGGGTGGTAACTCAAATGAACTTATCCTCTGCAGCAGAGGTAACTCTGTGTCTTCCTTTCCTGTGGCGGTCCTCACGAGAGACAGTTTCATAATAGCGCTTGATGGTTTTTGCGACTGCAATTGAAGAAAGTTTAAAAGTTCTTGACAGTTTCCGGATTGACTGACCTTCATGTATTAAAGTAATGACGGACTGTCATTTCTCTTTTCTTATTTGAGCTGTTCTTGCCATAATATGGACTTGGTCTTTTACCAAATAGTGCTATCTTCTATATACCACCCCTATCTTGCGGTCAATTTGCAATCTACAAATTATTTGTAATTCTGTTCTGGCCCCCCGACCTACCTCTCAAGAAAGGGCTGAATCTAGTTGATGATCCCTGCTTACGGGCATGTGACCCCAGTGTGTAGGAGTGTGTAGGAGGGAGATTCCTTGGTGTAAGACGTGTGCAGAATGGGGCGTTAGACAAAGGAATTTGTAGCATTGGGGAAAGTAGTGGTATGTGTTAATTGCAGGGGTGCCCATGGGGCTGGGGATCAGAAATGTCCGGTGCAAGAGAGGCAGGTTGAGGTTTCCAAGGTTAGAGTAGTTGTTATATGCTGAGGCAGGGAAGGAATTAGAGGAAGATTAGAGGAAGATCCCTCCCCCTTGAGGGATCCTGAGAGGAGTGGTGTAAATTGTAGATCTGTACCAGTACAGAGGGATAGGCCAACAAGTGATATATGTTTCAGTACAATTGGATTTTTAGCAATTATAGCAATGGTTATCAACTGAACTGCAGGGGTGTAATGTACATCGCAGAAAATTGAGGTTGTGGTGGCAGCTGCAGAGAGGTTTGTTGTGCGAGACTTGACGTCAGAAGAGTTACAGTGTGTTAAGTGGGGGTGTCTCATCCTTTCAGACTGTTGGCCTGAGGTAGGACTAAATATATTTAAAAAGTGGAGCAGGGTGGTGGTTTATTATTATATTGTTTATTACTGTTATATATTTTTTTGTGAAGTGTAGGTTGGTAGGGTATTTGTTGATTAAAAAACAAATTCAAGCAAAGTATAAGGTAGTTATACTCCAGTCTAGTAACGTTAGGTGGCGGTAATTCAACATTAGTTGGTTGCCAACCGCCGTTAAACCTCATCGAATAAGATTTGGTGCCCTATCGTCTCAGTTGAATTAAGTAGCCTTCAGACCCGTTGGTGGCGCTCTAGCTATCCTATCTGGTAAGCTTTTCAGTTTGTGTCGTTCGTGTATTTTTACTTGTTCTCTGGCCGCTGCGCGCACAGACAGAATGCCGTCGATTGAATACGACGAGTGAGTTCTTCAATACAAATATGATGATTGTCCTATATATCATGTGTTTGAATTTTCAAATACTGTGTGTTAATCCTTCTTTCTAGTTCCAAGCCCAGTTGGGCGGACCAGGTTGAAGAGGAGGGAGACGAAGGTAAGAAGCTG
Source organism: Salvelinus fontinalis (assembly GCF_029448725.1). NCBI lineage: Eukaryota > Metazoa > Chordata > Actinopteri > Salmoniformes > Salmonidae > Salvelinus > Salvelinus fontinalis. Next base: position 88,019,617 of record NC_074666.1, read on the forward strand.
GCTAACATTAGCTTGCTAGCATTGACATTAACTTGCTAGCTAAACCAGGCGATTTCCACGTGTATTTTTTCTTCATTATAGTGGTTAGTTTCGCTGTCACACTTCGTAGACAGTAAGACAATTTTTGTGATTTGTCAGGGAGAAGGCTACCCCCCCCCCCCCCCCCTAACGTTAGTTGGCTAGCTAGTAACTAACGTTAGTCTGTCAGGAAAACAAAGTCTACTCGTCATGCTGTAGTGTGCTTGTCTTAGTTGGTGGTAGGCAGCTAACAATCCACTAACAGACAGTATCGATATTATTGTTAACTATCATGACCTCATTTGTGTGTTGTCATCCCCACCACCAGGTACCCTACCCCCTCCAAAAGAAACCGTCAAAGGAAATATCAAAACCATCACGGAATACAAGATCGATGAGGATGGAAAGAAGTTCAAGGTACTTTTTGTTTTAATGCTCATCCAAATAGGAGAGTGGGTTTCTTGATTCCTTCCCACAAAGTCTACTGCCCCTGATGTCAGAATCAGATGTAACTAACCAAGAAATTAACATTTGTCATTTGTGTTATAGATTATTCGAACCTTCAAGATTGAGACTAGGAAGGCCTCCAAAGCTGTTGCCAGGAGAAAGGTCAGTGTTTTCTTTGGGAATTTAGCACAATCTTAACCTTTGTTGCACAACACCTCAGTATTGAGTTTGATAGGATTGTACATTAAGGGCTTGTAAGTAAACATTTCATTGTACCTGTTGTATTTGGCGCATGTGACAAATAAAATTTGATTTCTGTTCAGGATGGGGGGGTATAACGCCATGTCATCTTGTAACTGTATATCAAACATAGTGACCATAGATGTTGACAGTGTATATTACATGAGTCTTAGGATATGGAAATGTGAAGTGCCCAATTGGATTAACGTGTGTTTGGCTTGCTTGTATGACATCAGTGGTATTTACTATAATCCGTAACGTCTCATCTTTCACAAAACACATAGAGCCCTGTAATTTACAGCATTTCCCTCACTCAGACAAAACAATTCTAAAGTTACCCAACTAGCGAGATGGATGGGAGCAACTTCTTGTCACACGCAGTGCTCAAGTTCAGAACCGCTGTCAGTCAAAACCCATACAAAGCTGTGAGGAGACCCTGAGCTCTGACGTCATGCATAGCATGCTATTGTACAACCACTGCCTCCAAATCTGCAATTTCTCATCCATATACAGGTACAAGGGTTAACCAACAATGCAATTTTAAGAAGAAAAAAAGAAATATAACAAATAATTAAGGAGCAACAGTAAAATAACAGTAGCGAGGCTATATACAGGGGGCTCCGGTACAGAGTCAATGTACAGGGGCACTGGTTAGTCGAGGTAATATGTACATTTAGGTAGAGGTAAAGTGACTATGCATGGATAATAAACAGAGTAGCAGCAGTGTAAACATGGGGGGTGGGGTAGGGATAATGCAAATAGTCTGGGTAGCCATTTAATTAACTGTTCAAGAGTCTTATGGCTTGGGGGTAGAAGCTGTTTAGAAGCATTTTTGACCTAGACTTGGCGCTCCGGTACTGCTTGCTGTGCAGTAGCAGAGAGAACAGTCTATGACTAAGGTGGCTGGAGTCTTTGACAATTTTTAGGGCCTTTCTCTGACACAGCCATAAAATTGCCAAGGACTCCAACCACCCTAGTTATATAATGTTTTCTCTGCTACCGCACGGCAAGTGGTACCGGAGCGCCAAGTCCTGGTCAAAAAGGCTTCTTAACAGCTTTACCTGAGTTTGTTTGTTGCGTATTGTGAAGAAGATTTGCTGCTGAATACGCATCTGAATGCACTCATGACACAAATTACGATCGGCTTCTCTGGATTGCCTTGTGAAAGCCTAACATTAAGATCATATTTTATCATTTAGCTAGTCATGTTAGCAGTAGAACAAGCTTTCAAATGATGCCCATCTGACCCAGGTTGTGATTTATAATGGACTGTTTTTGTATTGTGTAAACGTCAACAGTAATTGGGTAAAGGCAGGGATGCAGGGCGGTGTTCCAAACAAAGTAACTGCAAGTGTGCTTCCTCTAGTTCCTCAACGGCACAGATAGGAGAGCTCAAAAAAGCACCTTTTTATAGTTGAATAATCTTCTTTGAGTCATAAAATTGCTTAGGAACTGTTCACACTTTGGAGAGGTGTGGCCACTTGAAAACACCAGTTAGACCTCACTCAAACCCTCGTCATTTTTTTGTTCTTTGTTGCACCTACCCCAAATGTTCCACACATTCTTTGTTACTGAATCTATCCAGAATATTTTCAGATTTCGTTATCAACAAATGCGTCAAAAAGTACAGTACATTTAAAATGCACATAAAATCAACAGTGTAATGTTTGGATTCAGTTGTGTGTCAGGTGAACTGTTGTCATCACCTTTAGTCTGATCATTTCCCCATAATCTCCAAAAGTGTTTTCTTTCAGTTGCTGCCATGGCCATGCATATCCTTATTCACATTTCAATTTAGCCCTATCCATATAGGCCAATTCCCACGAGTGTAAGGAGTTAAAAAATTGAAGATATTTTGATTTGACTTAACATTGCTTTTCTATCCCCGCCAATCAGAACTGGAAGAAGTTTGGCAACTCAGAGTATGACCCACCAGGTCCCAATGTTGCTGATACCACAGTCAGTGATGATGTCTTTATGGTGTTCATCTCTAGCAAAGAGGTGAGGAGCCACTGAGAGAAGCTGATCTAGTATTGTTCTCTTTGAGCCATCAGAGATCTCCTCTTCAGTCGCAACAATCCACCAGTTCATTTGTTTTTGTATGATGTAGTTAAATGATCCTAATTGTCACCTTTTAGTACTGTTATAAATCATTGATGATATGTAATAACCTGAATCCTTCTCTCAGGACCTGAATGCCCAAGATGTGGAAGAGGACCCCATGAACAAGCTGAAGGGACAGAAGATAGTGTCCTGTCGAATCTGTAAAGGAGACCATTGGACCACCCGCTGCCCCTACAAGGACACTCTTGGCCCCATGCAGAAGGAGCTGGCCGAGCAGCTGGGCCTGTCCACTGGAGACCCGACGAAGACTGCAGGAGGTATTGTCATAATTGCCCATAGCTTAGAAGTTATGTTGGGCTGTAAATGTACACAGTCATGATTGTGGCTAATGATTTTGTTAAATTGACATCACTGATGGATATTTTTTTTAAACTTTGTTTCAGACGAGCCTGAGCCAGCCGCACCAGCCGCAGGGAGCAAAACGGGGAAGTATGTGCCCCCCAGCCTGAGGGACGGCAGCACACGTAGAGGAGAGTCTATGCAACCCAATCGCCGTGGTGCATGTACGTATGATTCAACTCTTCCACTCAGTTTTCTAGAATAAGGAGCATACTAGTCTGGAGTCACCAGACCTTAACACTGTAGTCTCGTTTGAGAAGTATTTTGATGTCTGGACAACACTCATGGTCCTGGTTCAGCATGGAGCAGTCCAATCAGAGTTTAAGCAGAGATTTAAAAAAAAATTCCTCTTGATTTCATTTGGGGAATTCCAACAAAGCCAGGCATTTTGGTAAGATGCCTAAACGGCTGGGGGTGGGATAACACAAACCCAGACCTAAACTGTGTCTATCCTTCCACAGCTGATGACAACGCCACCATCCGTGTGACCAACCTGTCTGAGGACACCCGTGAGACGGATCTGCAGGAGCTCTTCAGGCCGTTTGGCTCAATTTCCAGGATCTACCTGGCCAAGGACAAAAACACAGGCCAGTCCAAGGTGAGTACAGCAGTAGAAGTTCAAATGGCTACTAGTTTAGAAGTAGTGTATACATAACCATTAACTTGCTTGTGCAGGGTAAAAAAGAGAAATTGAAAATTGCGGGAGCATTTACAGATCTTTCAGAAGTTCAAATGGTTGGTTTGGTTTATTTTTAAATAGTTTTCCTTCTAACTGCCTCTTTGTCCTTCAGGGCTTTGCCTTCATCAGTTTCCACCGCAGGGAGGATGCAGCCAGAGCCATCGCAGGAGTGTCAGGATTTGGATACGACCATCTTATCCTCAATGTGGAATGGGCCAAGTGAGTATTGTTTGACTTGTGATGAGCGATTTAATGTCAGATGGAGCACTCGTATGCATTGAAAGGCTAATCAGTGGCTGTTTAGAATCTAGACGCTTCACTAAATTGCATCGGATTCATTTACTGATTTTATTCAACCATCTTTTCTCCCCTCCCAGACCATCAAACAACTGAGATGGCGATGACAGATTTCATTCATGTAGCTCTGAATAAAGACTTGTCATTCCGACTACGTAGCACTTGTTTGTAAATCCAAACTTCTACAGAATATAAACTTAGAATGACTTCCATTTGGGGGGTGGGGGCAGATCAGGCTAGAGGTAATTGCTGCCTTCATAACATTGTAAATATGAGCGTGGGGGGGACCACGTCAATGCACCTCCCAACCGGTAAATAGTCTATCCCTGAGCTCATACTTCAAGGTAACTAACAGCATGTTTTCCATTATTTCCCCTAGTCATGAACAAATAAGGGCATTTAGAGTTGGCAGTCTGCTCACTGCCAAGGAGGGGACAACATTTGACTGTTCTACATGGGAACCTCATTTTTACCCATTGAATGTTATCAGATACTGTAGGTCACTAGTTAATTGCTCATGTGCCATCAGTTACTACATGCCACTTTGGGTATGCACTAATCGCTGCCGTTAAAAATAAGACATTGATGTACTGAAGGCCAAGAAGGTTACAAGGAGGAGGAACTGCCATTTAAGAGCTTTATTTGAAATATTACAACATATAAAAACTACATACGATTCACTTTCCAAGCAGATATTTGCAAATACACGGTTAAAATCACATTTAGACAATCATAAACATGGAATGGTACTGCACTGGCCAGCTCATTTAAAAAATATGAGGATCTCCTGTGGCTTAGTGGGCTTCAGGATCTCCAGGGAATTTGATGATTCTCAGTGGAAAGGGGATTGAGATGGGGCCAGGCACTAGTCAGACACCATCTTCTCCTGCTTGAGGTTCTCTGAGGGAGGAAAATGACATAGTATGGATACTGATGACATGCTTCCCACCCACATTAAAGCCACTATCAGTAATTCATCAAAATGCCCAAATGAGCAGTGGTAACTATTACAGGATGCACTTTGAGCAGGCCTAACCTTTCTCATTCTCTTTCGTATTGCCATTCTCCTTGATTCGCTCTAGGACACACTTCTTGACCTCTAGTCCAATGGCTCTGGAGAGTGGTGGAGGAACAGCATTGCCAACCTGGGGGGGGAAACAGTCACTTTAAAGGCATTTTCTGGGAGGGGATTAAATTCCTGATGGAGAACAGAGAGACCATGTCCAAAACCTGTCTGTGTTTGTCCAGAACATTTCCGAAGAAGCGGTAGGTATCAGGGAAGCCCTGAGAGCGAGCACACTCCCTCACACTGACCACTCGGTGCTGCTCTGGATGCAGGACACGACCCTGAAACATGACAGGACATTTAGTACCCAAAGCATCCAACATTACAGCTCTGCAGGAGCGGGACCCCAATACATTTCTGTAGACTAGTATTTACAACCACTGTACATGTTATTACATGGCTGTGTCCTGAGGTGAAATGGTCCTAGCCATTCATCATTTCTGCTAGAACTGGTACAGTATTAGATTTTACCTGCTTGCCCATGGGCTCAGGGTTGGTAACGGTGGTGCTGAAGAAGCCGTCCCACTCCAGCCTGCCGTAGAGGCCGGCCCAGTGGTTGTGGCGGTTCCCCGTGTGAGGCAAACACCAGGGGATCAGAGTGTTGAACTGCCTGTCAGCAGGGTCACAGGGCACCCCTAGAGGACAGGATGGCAAGCAGAACATGTCTACAGACAGCATTACAACAACCCCTTGGATTTGCCATCCAAACTACATTGGCCATCTGACCTGAAAAAGTGCTATAAAAATGAACAGCTTAAGACTATTTGTCAGAGTCATGAACACTCCAAGCACCCACTGTTTTAGCCAAGAGGCTTAACTGATTAGGTTGCTATTGTATATATAAAAAAAAAAATATCCATTAAGCATTTAATAACATTTGTATGGCCTAAATATCCATATAAAAGTGAGTACCTCCTGAACAAGTACAAACGCCCCTCAGTGCTCCAGAGCTGCTGCGGCCATTCTTCTTGTCTGGGTGGGTGTAGCGGAGCTTCTTGGATGAGGTCCCGTCTCTCAGCCGGACCTCCATGTTGGGCAGGTCCCTCCAGTCAGAGCCAGGCGCCAGGGGGATGTGCCTCATACGTGCCGCTACAAGCGCACTCAAGTCCTGGGAACCAAAGAGTGGCTTAGTTTGTGTCGGGGAAAGCCATTGTCCACCCATCCTCGTGACAGTTCTCATTGCATCTATGGGGCATTGCATAATTCCATTTGAGAAGCAACAATTTTTACTCCTAGTCTACTTCAGAGATGATCCATTCCCGGTTTGATACACCCACGTAGACAGTCACCACGCACCATGAATTTAACCAATGTAGCAAGCATTAGAGGCACAACAAATCTGCTCTCCAAGTGTGGTACTCTCTGCTTCTGTAAAAACCAAAACAGCTTTTCCCTAAGATGCACTGAAGTCGTAATAGCTGACTAAATTATCCAAGAGACTCCAAAGACCGAGCCACACCTTTGGCTGCTCAAACAAGTTACTGCTGAGCCACCAGGTGATTGTAACTGAGGCAGCAGCTGTACCTTGCAGATGTGGTCTTTGAGGATGGGCTGGTACTGTGTGCCTCTGATCTGCCTCTGGAACCAGGACTGGGGCTCTCCGTTGTAGGAGATCTCCAGAGCAGACGCTCCGTTGCGGATCTCTGGCAGGTCAGACATGGTGTCCCTGACTGTGATGGTCCTGTACACACCGCCATTACCTCTGAAACAGGAAGGAACGATCAGAAACTAGACAACCCTTATCCTTCACATCACAAGCTATTCAACCACACGCTTTTACATTGACTGGTGGCTGGTTACCGTGTGACGTTGCTGAAATATTTCTTGTCGTCCACCACCACGTTGAGAGAGCATGCCCGGGGAGCGAACACATGCAGGGGCTCTGGGTAGCGAGGAAGCTTCTCCCCAGGCGCGGCCGCCAGGATGATGGCCCTGCGCCGAGTCTGAGCCACGCCGTACTGCCCAGCCTGGGAAGAGTGGACAGCAGAGGTCAGGCTTAAGCAGATCCCATGAATGACTTTCACAACATGTAGCACCATAACTAAACTAAAATTGCATAATACTGCAGACTATTGGATTTGTCAATCAGAAAGAAAAATGCCAGCTTAAGTTAACTAATAACTCACCTGAAGGACTCCAAATGTGCACTGATAGCCCATACGGACAAGACAGCGCAAAGTCAGTTTCAAGACCATGGAGCTTTTGAAGGAGACAAAGTTCCTCACGTTCTCAAGCAGGAAGAATTTGGGTCTGTAGTAGTCGCAGTAACTATAATAGAATACATGTTAGGGGGAAAGAATATAACTACACAGCAACAACCTAGACGAGCTTCTGTACTTGGACAGATCAATAATATATATATATCCATACATATACTTTTATGTAAACGGGAAAATCTGTTTAACTTCTTATGGCTCGGGGCGCTATTTTCACTTTCGGATGAAAAGCGTGCCCAGAGTAAACGGCCTGCTACTCAGGCCCAGAAGTTAAGATATGCATATTAGTAGATTTGGATAGAAAACACAGAAGTTTCTAAAACTGTTTGAATGATGTCTGTGAGTATAACAGAACTCATACAGCATGCAAAAACCTGAGAAAAAAATCCAACCAGGAAGTTGGAAATCTGAGGTTTGTAGGTTCAAGTCTTTGCCTACCCAAGATAGTATAACTTTGGTCCGATTGCACTTCCTAAGGCTTCCACTAGATGTCAACCATCTTTAGAGCCTTGTTTCAGGCTTCTACTGTGAAGGGGTAGCGAATAAGAGCTGTTTGACTAAGGGGTCTGACAATGCCATGAGTGAAGTCAGGCGCGCGGCCGTGAGAGAGCTCTGTTCCTTTTCATTTCTAAAGACAAAGGAATTGTCCGGTTGAAACATTATTGAAAATTTGATAAAAACATGCTAAAGATTGATTCTATACATCGTTTCTACAAACTGTAATAGAACTTTTGACTTTGTCTAGACTTAGTGCTCGCGCGTTTTGCATTTGGATTACTGGACTAAACGCGGACGAAAAGGAGGTATTTGGACAAATGGACTTTATCGAACATTCGTGGAACTGGGATTCCTGGGAGTGCATTCCGATGAAGATCATCAAAGTGAATGTTTATAATGCTATTTCTGACTTTTGTTAACTCCACATGGCGGGTATCTGTATGGCTTGTTTTGGTGCCTGGGCGCTGTACTCAGATTATTGCATGGTGTGCTTTTGCCATAAAGCTTTTCTGAAATCTGACACAGCGGTTGCATTAAGGAGAAGTATATATTTAATTCCATGCATAACACTTGTATTTTCATCAACATTTATGATGAGTATTCCTGTAAATTGATAATGCTCTGCAAAATCACCGGATGTTTTGGAGGCAAAACATAACACGCCAATGTAAACTGATATTTTTGGGTATAAATATGAACTTTATCAAATAAAACATACATGTATTGTGTAACATGAAGTCCTATGAGTTCCATCTGATGAAAATCAAAGGTTAGTGATTCATTTTCTCTATTTCTGCTTTTTGTGACTCCTCTTGGCTGGAAATGGCTGTGTTTTTCTGTGACTAGGCGCTGAAATAACATAATCAGATGGTGTGCTTTCGTCGTAAAGCCTTTTTGAAATCGGACACTGTGGTGGGATTAACAACAAGTTTATCTTTAAAATGGTGTATAATACTTGTATGTTTGAGGAATTTTAATTATGAGATATCTGTTTGAATTTGGCGCCCTGCACTTTCACTGTCTGTTGTCAAATCGATCCCGTTAACGGGACTTCAGCCGTAAGAAGTTTTAACTGACCTGAGATAAGACACCACCAGAGAGTTTTTGAATTTGGAGTAGGTTCTGGAGTTGAAGCGGTTCATGCCGCTGAAGCCTTGACAGGGAGGGCCTCCACACAGCATCTCCACGTCTCCCTTCTGGGGCAGCCGCTGGCCCAGGGAGTTGGTCTTCTCTCCAGACATCACCAGCTTTAGTAGCACATTGCAGTCCTCTGTAAAAACTGTGGTGCCCGGGTTGTTCAGTCTGAATGCCTGGGCTGCTGGGTCCCACATCTCGATGGCCCACAGAGTCTCAGCGATACCTGACAGGTAGAAGCAACAACAAATTGCAGTCACTATGTGGCCTGACAAACACTTAACTTCACTTTTGTAAGAGATTCTACCTGTATATTAAAAAAGTTCCCTTGTGGTCACCCACAACTTAGACATTTCCCAAGCTGTTGAAGTGAAGAAACTACTAACCAGCTTGGTGGAAGCCTTCAGAGAGCCCACCACAGCCAGAGAACACGTCCAAGGTACGCAGCTTGGGCACCTTGGGGTCCTGAGGCTCCTGGTCTGGAGGCTCCTGAGCAGAAGACGACATCCCTTTGCCTTTACCTGGAGGGCAGGGGGTTTGGAGCCACAGTTATAACAGTAGTCGGAGAAGCCTCATGACAAGCCTAAACCTCTAATAGGCAAGAGGACATTTCAAAAGGAGAGAACTATGTGACTGGCAATAAGTACCACAGAGGAGAGTAGTTACCTTTGCCCTTCCCTTTCCCCTTGCCCTTGTTCACAGCAGAGCGGGCATGGTTGGGTGGGTCCTCAAAGCTCTTGGACTTGGCATTATAAGCCTTTGGGTTAGAAGGCGACCGATATTACCATCTTGAGCAAACTTCCTCGAATGAGCATCTCAGCTACTTAGCATGCAATAATAATAATAATATGGGAAGTTAAAGTTGCCTCACCTCAAGGAAGTAGAATCGGTCAGGTCCACCCGAGGAGAAGTCCTGAACGGTCTCATTCAGGTCCTCTCCGTACTCCACACGACACCGGCCCAGCACCTCTGACATGTTGACTGTCACTTCCTCGTCACTCCAGTACAGCTGGTTGATGTCTGTGTGGTAACCTGCCTTCGCCCCCTTGTGAGTGTTCTCAGGCCTGACAGAGGGTGAACATTAAGAGTACAGTAAAACCACAGAATACAGACATGCAGATATTGGCACCAGTTCACATCCCTTACAGGGAAGAGATGCATTTCAGGCCAAAATTCTCATTGTACAAAAGTTACTAAATTTGGCATGGATCCAAGGGGTCCTTTGCAGTTCTACCATGACATTTGACTTGGGTGCTCACCTGTAGAACTTGTACAAGCGCAGTTTGACTTCAGACACGTCAGCTTTCCCGTTGCTGCGTCTGTGGCAGAAGATCTCCTTGATGCGTCCCACTCTGAAGGGCTCAGGGGCATCCAGGTTGGAGCCCTTGATGTAGTCTGAATGCTTCCTGTAGTACTCTGGGTACAACTCCTCATCCACATCCTCCTTCCTGTGTGGACGCTTCACTGGACTGGCTGCCTTCACACTGAGCACAAAATAAAATAATATAAGGGGAGATAAAAAAATATTTGAAAAAGCTGATGTTGAATTTGCCAACACTAGGATTTGCCTAGTTGTCCCCAATGGAGACCATGCCTATGTAAGGCAGTGGTATTGAAACTTTCAGCAGGGACCCCGTTTTTGCACCAGAATTTCTTGGGACCCACCCCTCCAAATCAATACAATTAGATTTACATCAAATGATCTTCAATTCATTAGATTTATCCCTTAACAGATCTTTCCCAAAAACATTTGTCTACTGTCCCATACAATAACATGTACTCTTAATTTGTGTTGTTGCGACCCCACCGCAATTACCCCACGACACCAACTTTGAATACCACTGATGCAAGAGAATCAACGAGGGGCTTTCCACGATGTGCTAGCGGAGCTGAACTAAAATGCCATGGAGTTGCATTATTATCCAGAGAATGCTTAGAGTCCAGAGTTGATTATGCCTTTTATACCAAGGCTATAATTGAACACATTTACCACTAGAAATATTTTCAACATTCACTGAAGTAGATAGCAAGTTTACAAGATCACTACATTAGTTGCCTTGGTGACCAAAACAGACTTGCTAGTTCAGCAAACCAAACCTAGCTTACCAATCAGAAACAAGTCTTCAACGATGCCGTGTATAAGCATCAGTATTCCTGGATGTTCCACTCACCTGAAGTTGTATGCGTCGGGGGGCAGGTAGCAGCTGTCTCCCACCCTGAACTGCTCTCCCTTCAGGCAGGCCAGAGCATATAAGGCCTTGGAGTCGTGGTCCTCGTCCTTTATGGGTTCAAACACCCGAGGAGTCTCCTGCTCTTCCCTCTCCTCTGCCCTATTACAGCTGGCACAGAAGCTGAAATACAGGGGACACAGTAACCCAAGACCAACTTACTAATCCTCCTATTAAAATATCACACTTAAAAGGTTCATAGACATTGCTAAGTAAAATTCAACGACTTTCAAGCACTGAATTGTAATTTGAAGACCTCAATTTGTATTGAATTGCAGTATAGAAGAAAAACAGCATTACCACTTGACAAGCCTTTCCAAAGGTACTATGCATTGGAATTCAACATTTTGCCATTTCAGATGTAGGGTTTTGTATCATGTTTCTCAAACATAAAAAACACCCAAAATGTCCCTTTGTATGGCAAGCCAAGTTCAAGACAACATTTGATGTCATAATAACCGTACATGGTTTTACCGCAACACCAGTCAATTGAAACTGTAGGAAAGAAATGAAAGTCTACATCACAAACTGATCAGAAATGAAATCATTGGAGCAGAAGAGATTAAAAAACCTTGGCTACAACAAATTTCAAAATGACTTTTCAAGAACCACACGGAGGAAATGTCAGCTTTATGGTATTCCAGTACTAGATTTTCAGAGCTCCAAATGTAAGTACTTAAAGCACTGATAGGGCTGTCAAAGGTCAATTATGGCTCACCTGTACTTGCAGTCCTCTTGGGGTGTGAAGGTGGGCGGGGTCTCAAAGCGGGCACAGTCTCCTTCATACCACAGCTGGTAAAAGAAATTCTTCCCATTGTCATCGTCAATCACCTTGATGTCCTCTACCATGCCACCCTGAAAACACAGTGGTACAAAATACATCAGTGATGAGGTGCATTGAGTAGTAGCTGTATAGACAAATTGGCATGGCAATGACTGTAGGAGTTGGAAAGACAGCGCGCACAGATCTGGGACCAGGCTAGTGACTCCGCTTAAAGAGCGATAAAGCCAATGAATTCTTACCTCCATGAACCAGCTGTCTGAGGGGGCCTTGTACATGACGTTGACCTTGCCCTCTACGTAGCTCAGCTGCATGTCTTCACAGTCCTCGACCAGGAACAGCTCCAGAGGGTCAGAGGACTCCCCCAGTACAGTATCTGTACCGCGGCAGAACCAGTGGGCATGGAACCACTTCCCATTGTTATCCTCCCACAGGGATGTGATCCTGGAGACCCAAGACAGTCAACACCTAACCCATACAGAAACCAATAGAAAAAGCTAAGTCAAGATTCTTAAACTGTTATAGGACCTACCTGGCCAGGTAGAGCAGAATTGATGGGTCATCTGAGCTGACAGAAACACAGTCTCCCACCTCCAGCACCTCATTGTCCATACACACCTTCATGTAGTACTGCTTCTTCCCCACAGTCTGAACACAGGAGGGAGAGGAGAGAACCTTTATCCCAAGAGCTGTTTGCATTGCAGCAAGTCAGTGAAATTACATACACATTTTTGATATTACAAGTCTGGTGTACTAAGGGATATTTTGATCAGTTTGAGGTCAACTTCTTATGGCTGAAGGGGAAGTATTGAGTAGCTTGGATGAAAGGTGCCCATATCAAACGGCCTGCTCCTCAGTCATAGTTCCTAATATTTGCATATTATTATTATTATTATTATTGGATAGAAAACATTAAAGTTTCTAAAACTGTTTGAATTATGTCTGTGAGATTAACAGAACTCATTTTGGCAGGCAAAATCCTGAGTTGAAATCAAAACAGGAAGTCAGAAATCTGAGCCTGTGTGTATTCACCAGAGTCCCTAAAGAAATCCACTTGAGCTATTAATGATGTTGCACTGCCTAGGGGTTCCACTAGATGTCAACCATCAATAGAAATTTCAATGAGACTTCGATGTTGTGGGAGAGAATGAGAGCAGAATCAGTCAGGTGTCCATCAAGCAGCCATTTCCTGATCATGCTTTTCCCCCATGGAAGTCACCTACGTTCCATTGCTCAAGCAGACAAGTACGAATAATCCGGTTGGAACTTTATTGAAGCTATATGTTAAAAACATCCTAATGATTGATTCAGTACTTTGTTTGAAATGTTTCTTCGACCGGTAATATCACATTTTGAAGTTTGTCCGATATAACGCTGACCAGAATTAGCGTTTGGATATGTAAACTAGACTCGCTAACAAAAGAAGGTATTTGGACATAAATAACGGATTTTTTCAAACAAAACAAACATTTATTGTGGACCTGGGATTCCTGGTGTGCTTTCTGATGTAGATCAAAGGTAATGGAATATTTATCATGTATTTATGGTGACGCCATCTTTGCAGCTGTGGTATGCTATTTTTGAGCGCCGTCTCAGATTATAGCGTGCATTTCTTTTTCTGTAAAGGTTTTTTGAAATCTGACATAGCGTTTGCATTAAGGAGAGGTATATCTATATTTATGATGAGTATTTCTGTTGAAACGATGGGCTATGCAAAGTCACTTGATGTTTTCGCATTTAGTGAATCTTGTCGCCTCAATGTAAACTCAGATTTTTTTATATGAATTTAATCAAACAAAACATGCATGTATTGTGTAACATGAAGTCCTATGAGTGTCATCTGATGAAAATAATCAAAGGTTAGTGATTCATTTTATCTCTATTCTGGTTTTTGTGAAGCTATCTTTAGCTGGAAAAAATGGCTGTGATTATTGTGGTGACCTAACATAATAGTTTGTAGTGCCTTCGCTGAAAAGCCTATTTGAAATCGGACACTTTGGTGGGATTAACAAGATTTCCTTTAAAATGATATAAGACACATGAATGTCTGAGGAATTTTAATTATGAGATTTCTGTTTTGAATTTGGCGCCCTGCACTTGGACTGGCTGTTGTCATATCGGTCCCGTTACTGGGACTGCAGCCATAAGAAGTTGTTTAAGAACTTCAACACTAAGGAGTACATACTTTGATAGAGTCTCCAACCCAGGTCAGCTTGCCATTGCTCTGCTTCTTAGTCTTGGCCTTGGACACCTTCTTTGAAGGGGGCTTTACAGGCAACAACTCTTCCTCCTCTATGTTCTCATCATCCTCAGCCTCCTTTACTGCCAGGTTGGGGCATCTGGTGGGGAAATTACATTGATAAGTTAGCCAATGAGTTCAAGCCACCATACCTACAACATAAGCACCCAATTTGAAATAAAGGGCTGTGAAGATGTTCATTAGCTGGCTAGCATTGCCCCATTTCCAGTTCCACCCCATGGCCCAGTTCACACTTAGTGACAGTTATTTTTTTTTTAAGAGAGTCTGGAGTTAGTTTTAAGAGTCTCAGAACTGTTTAGCATTTTTCCAGAATGAGCTCATAGGAAGGAAGTGTCCTGGAACAAAATGGTATGAGTGTTCAGTTACAGCCATGGCAGGAACCATTTATCTCGGCAGCTAAGGAGGAGAGGGGCACTAAAGACCAGCTAACTTACCTCCTCTTCTGGCAAGCCTGCTTGCTGCGACCACTACCCCCGAACTTGATCATGTCCTTGCAGGCTGAACACTTGCCACAGTCTGGAACTAGGCAAACCTGGAGACAGAATGAGAACATGTGTTTTAAACTAGGGCATTTCATACCAAAGCTGCAGCCTAAAGTTACATCTAGACTTGGTTTCCTCTATCATAGTCGCTCCTCTTTCACCCCAGCTACCAAACTAACCCAGACAACCATCCTACCCATGCTAGAATATAGAGATGTAATTTAGAGAGCGGCAGGTAAGGGTGCTCTTGAGCGGCTAGATGTTCTGTACCATTCTACCATCAGATTTGCTACCAATCCTCCTTATAGGACACATCACTGCACTCTATACTCTAAACTGGTCATCTCTGTATACCCATCGCAAGAATACTTATTTATAAAACCTTAGGCCTCACTCCCCCCTATCTGAGACATCTACTGCAGCCCTCGTCCTCCACATACAACACCCGTTCCCAATGTTTGTACCATGTGTTGCTGTCATGCTGTATTGTCTTAGCCTCTCTTGGGTGGGGGCAATATTTTCACGTCCGGACGAAAGCGTGCCCAAAGTAAACTGCCTGTTACTCAGGCCCAGAAGCTAGGATATGCATATAATTGGTAGATTTGGATAGAAAACTCTAAAGTTTCTAAAACTGTTAAAATAATGTCTGAGTATAACAGAACTGATATGGCAGGCGAAACCCAGAGAACTTTATCAAACAAAACATGCATGTATTGTGTAACATGAAGTCCTATGAGTGTCATCTGATAAAGGTTAGTGATTAATTTTACCTCTATTTGTGCTATTTGTGGCTCCTCTCGGCTGGAAAAATGGCTGAATTTTTCTGTGAGTTGGTGGTGACCTAACATAATCGTTTGTGGTGCTTTCGCTGAAAAGCCTATTTGAAATCGGACACTTTGGTGGGATTAACAACAAGATTTCCTTTAAAATGATATAAGACACATGAATGTCTGAGGAATTTTAATTATGAGATTTCTGGTTTTTGAATTTGGCGCCCTGCACTTGGACTGGCTGTTGTCATATCGGTCCCGTTACCGGGACTGCAGCCATAAAACCGCTGTCACTTTTATTATAAGGCAAAATCCTCCCAGATTGCAGTTCCTAGGGCTTCCACTAGATGTCAGTCTTTAGAAAGTTTCATGTTGGTTTTTGGAAAAATGAGCCAGAAATTGTAGGTGGCTCCCATTTTGGCTGTAGTGTTTCCAAGCACGTGGAAGAGAGCGCGTTCTTTGGTATTTTTCTCTGGTAAAGACAATAACGATTCTGTCTTAAATTGTATAGTTTATTTACGTATTAGGGTACCTAAGGTTTGACTATAAACGTTGTTTGACTTGTTTGGAAAAGTTTTAGTAACGTTTGGGATTCATTTTGTATGCATTTTGGAGGGAAACTGGGTAGATTATTGACTGAAGCGCGCCAGCTAAAATGAGTTTTTATGGATGTAAAGAAAGACATTATCGAACAAAAGGACCATTTGTGATGTATCTGGGACCTTGGAGTGCCAACAGAAGATCCAAGTTAAGGCATTTATTATATCGCTATTTCTGACTTTCGTGGCGTGGCGCACCTGCCTGGTTGAAATATATTTTTCATGCTTTTGCATGCGGGGAGCTGTCCTCAGATAATCGCATGGTGTGCTTTCGCCGTAAAGCCTTTTTGAAATCTGACACAACGGCTGGATTAACAAGAAGAAGTAAAGCTTTATTTTGATGTATTACACTTGTGATTTTATGAAAGTTAAATATTTATAATTCTGTAGTTTGAATTTTGCGCTCTGCAATTTCACCGGATGTTAAGTCTCTTTATGTAGTGTTGTCTCAGGTCGTGATGTGTGTTTTGTCCTATATTTTTAATCCCAGAGTGCTACATGCTTCAATTATGAACGGAAGACTGTTCCAATTAGTTGCATAAGGGTTTAGCTAGTTCGCTTGGCAGAAGGTTTGTACTTATTCAAAGTGCAATTAAATAAGGCTCCTCCAAACTCAGATTGGCACTTAGTAAGTTACCTCACAGACACCACAGCGCTGGCGTTTGATTCCGCCATCCTTCTCATTCTGATCAATCTGGTCAGAGAAGAAAGTGTCAAAGATCTTGTAGACCAGCTTGGTGGTAGTCGCTCTAGTGGGCCCTGCTTTGCTGTCCTTCTCAATCTTGGTGGGATGGCGGATGGCCTGTCTTCTAGCAGCTCTCCTACGAAGGGAAAGAAGCAGGTGGTTGGGTGTTGGCCCAATGTACTAATATTATTATAATAATTGATTGCAAATGTAGTAATGCTGTGTTCAAGCTCTCGACAGCCAAAGCAGCCATGCTTTTAGTAGGCATGCAGCAGATTTTTTTTATGACAAACAGCACAAATTGGGATGAGCTATACAGTTCACCAAATTGCTCTATGACAACACTTTTTTGCAATGCACACCAAACAAGCCATGGATATATTCAGACCGAAGGGCTGTAGAATACCTACCAGTACAACAGCATGCTGCATTAGGGAATGTCAAGAGGAGTGTTAAACACCAGGGATCAGAGGGAACAGACAGCAGGGAGACAAACATGACCTCCTTATTGTCCCACAACACAAATCAGCATGTGACCATACACAGCTCTGATGGCTGGACCTTTAGCTTTACGGTTTCAACATAAAATGAACCACAGCCAAATTAGACTGAATTGCATCCTCAATCCAGCTACTGACAGACAAGTCTGCCATTTTAACTTCACACTAAGAGTTAATATTCTCTTCCAGCCACACAGCCGAGTGAGAAGCAGACAGCACTACAGGGGAAGGACAGGGGGAAGGACAGGGGGGGGGGGGGGGGGTTGTGCTTCTAATGGCAAGTCTGTTGCAACATCAGACAATACCAGGTCCTATCATTACCTCTTTCCCAGGGTGACCCCAGCCAGCTTGATCAGGTCCCTCATGCAGGGGGTTACGATGATGGGCTGCTCGTCAGAGTCCCCAGCCTCGTCGTAGCTCTCCACCTGCTCAACCACAAACTGGGCGTGGCGCAGCAGCGTGTCCTCTGTGAAGCGGTTGAAGTTCAGCCCAGCAGGAGGCACTGTGGTCTTAGAGGCAAAGAGAAGAGCTGGCGTGTCAAGTCAGTGCTAAAGCTGATGTCATGTGTGAAGATTTGGGCCATGTTCATTAGACAACAAAAAACGACCTGCATTTATCTAATAAACTTTAGTTGCATCACTTTGAAACATTTGGCACTAATGAACACGACCCTGGTCAAGTGTCTACACCAAACATTAGTAGTTCACCTCGATCTTGTTGAGGAGGTCCTCATAGCTGACGTCAGGGTTCTTCTGCAGGAACTCCACCACCATCTTGCTCATGTAGATCTTCTCCTGCATCACGGCGAAGATGGGAGCGTACTCCTCCCTGGGATCCATCAGGATGTAGTCAGCAAAGGCTGGAGATATAAAAGACGTCATCAGTTATAGGTCAGAGTCACTATATACACCATGAGTATAGGCATTAGGCTAATGTTAACATTCAATCCACTTAAACCTAAAGGAAACTCTTGATGAGATTACCTGTAGTGAATCCAATTAAGGCCTTCTCTCCTCCGTCAAAACCAGTGATCCACCAGGCGTTGATGGGACCAAGCTTTTTGGCAGGAACCCCACCTAGAAGAATAGCAGTACAGTAGTTAGCCAGATGTACACCACTCAAGTATACCTCACATAAAATGGTTTAGTAAAGATAGTTGATTTAGAATGGTTGGAGGAAAACATGTAAAGTATATTAACAGTTAGTGTGAAAAAGGTCAGGGCCATACCATCCATGCAGGGGTTGTCATCATAGATGGGCTTGACTGCACAGCTGAAGTACAGCTCAACGTTCTTCTCAATGAGCCCAGAGTCAAATGGACACAGATGGCCACGCTTGTCATAAACACTGCAAAAAAGAACAGTTCACTTTTACCAAGGTGACTGCAAAAAACATGCACTAAAAAGCTGATGCTGTATACCATTTCGAAGGGACAGCATGAAGGGACCACTCACCAGAAGTTGGTAATCTTGTGCTGGGGTAGTTCTTCGTAGTTCTCAAAGCCGTCTTCGTTTGAGTCAAACAGAGAAAGGCGCTCGTCTGTTAACATTTCTGGCTCATCCAGCTGTAAGTATACAAACATAAGCAAGAAAAGTAATTGTTTCATTGATTGTGCTACCAGAATGACAACTAGAATAGATCCATATTGTTTTACTCTATAAAATCCTATTTAGTGCAAGTCATCATTCAACAAATATCCAGCTGGCCCCAATGACACGTTAAAATAGCACCTTATCACATTTTCTGTAGTATTACTCTTGAGTTTCTCACCGCATTATCAGGATCTCCCTGAAATAACTTGAGGTCCGAGTCATCAAGATACTGCCTGCAGTCTGGACATTTAGGGGGTGGAGTCTGAAACAGGAGATGAGCATCAGTGACACTGACATGGCAACTCTGCACCAAAATTATATAACAGCGTTAGTGCAGGAATAGGCCTCACCTTAGCTGCAGCCACTGGCTTCATTTTCTCACTAGTGGCGTCCTCTGCAACTGGCCTGAGAAGAGAGGATGGAGACAGTCAATGCAAATTGGAGGAAGGTGTGGCCAATTGAAGGGAGGGGTTAAAAGGTCGAAGGTCTTACTTATTGTCTGGCTCCACTTTAAAACGCTTCTCTTCCTGTGTCTACAACAGAAAGGACTGATTAAGAGGTGCATTGATTAATAAGAGTAAATCACATGGTCTGAGTGGCAGGTGCCAGACAATAAGATCACCTCACCTCTTCCTCCGTGTCCCGCTCTACTTTCTCCTTCTCTTCCACTTTTCCATTTGTAACCTCTCCATTCACCTCATCAGACTTGCGCTTCTGACTGCAAGGGAGCAAGAGGAAAGTTTACTCATGAGCAGAATGCATAAGAGCTTGAAAGGTTAAGGGAAACAGATGAGATCCTACTCACACTTTGGAGAACATTGATAAGATGGTCGGTTGTTTCCCGGAGACAGAGTTTCTTGTGACCCTGGAACCAGGAGATTCTGGACAAAAGTAAAGAAACAATGTTTTATTATTTAAGGATTTGGAATCCATTGCACATGCATCCATGTGCCTCAACACTTAGTCATTTCCCAAAATGTACAGTTCTCTCTAAAATGTGTTCGGTGTTTTACAAGTTGCTTGGTCAAACAATTAGATGGACATCAGAACCAATCTTTCAGAGCATGAGACATCCCAGAAAAGTAAGGGATACTGTATAGATTAGAAATTGATGTTCCCAGCCACTCCTACTCACTCTTGGGCTCAGAGTCTGACTTGCTCTTCCGTCCTCCCTTGCCTTTGGGGGCAGAAGGAGATTTCATGGCATCAGCCTCTTTGGTGTCCATGATTCCATCTTCATCCTCTTCCTTGTGAGAGTCACCATTTGCTGCAGAGCCATTTGTTTTGCCATTCTTGCAGTTCTGCTCCACAACATCCCCGCGTGAGCCATTCTCCACACACAGCTCACGTCCCAATAGGGCCTTGACCTTAGAGAGGTAGCCATCCTGAGGGGAACATGCAGGCCCTGGTTAAAAGCACAGCACTATATAGGAAATAAGGTGCCATTTTGGACAAACCCAAAGATACTATTTCTATGGAGTGAGTGATGGGCCAGAGTGAGTGGATTCGTTAGATTGACAGGATGCAGCCACAACTCACCATTGAGATCTCTGAACTCTTCATCTTGGCTTTCAGGCTGCCGAGCTGGTCCTGGGCATCCGCATGCAGGAAGTCCTGCACCAACTTCACCTTTTCTTTGACAAGGTCCTATGAGTTAAATAAACTCGTTTAAGACCTGCTTTGGAAGGTGCTACCCATCTAAGTTATTTTAAGTGCTTAGCCACAAGCGGTTCACTCGCTTACTGTGAGGAAGACTATTGGAGCATGAGGTCTGATACCAACAGGCTCAGAGATGGCTTGTAGCTACAAGCCATCAGACTGTTGAACACTATGCAACTCTCCTCACACATTAGCACTCATATTTATCTTGCTCCTTTGCACCCCAGTATCTCTACTTGCACAGTTGTGCATGTATAATATATATATATATATATTTATTATGCACAGTTACCATTCCAGTGTTTAATTACTACATTGTAATTACTTCGTCACCACGGCCTATTTATTACCTTATCCTACCTCCTAGACTTTCTACTGTACGTTTGTTTATTCCATGTGTAAACTCTGTTGTGGTATGTCGAACTGCTTTGCTTTATCTTGGCCAGGTCGCAGTTGCAAATGAGAACTTGTCCTCAACTAGCCTACCTGGTTAAATAAAGGTAAAAAAATAAATAATAATCCACATGATTGCATGCCACACACAAAATAATGCACAATGTAAACACTTGCCTTGCAACCCCCAAAACAAGTGTAAATATTAAACTACAGATTGTGAATTCTTGTATTATACTTATTCTAAAATGTTTATTCTGAGCCATTTACTTCTCTTGTATTATTTCGTATTGCCAAGTGACATGCAAGTAAGCATTTCGTTGGACGATGTATACCATGTGTATCTTGTACATACGACTAATACAACTTCACAAAGGGATGGTCATGATCGGCTTTATGGACATTAATCAACGATGAAATAACATAGAAAACGTAAATAAGTCTTTAGCAACCGAAACCAAATGTCCAACTTGGTAGTTCAGGTCACTCACCTCATCTGAGATCCCATCTTCATCTTTTTCCAACACCTCCAGTCTGTAAACAAAAACAAAAAGTGTTACCCACTTGCTACAATGACCTAAACACGAACATAGTCAAATCCAACATATCAACATGGCACAACTGGCTGGCAGGTCGCTAACGCTAAATGTTAACGATATCTAGCTAATTAGCTGGACACTTGATTGTGAACCTGACTTGGTTTTGAATTCCTATCCTAGCTACTGTACCAAGCATCGAATAAAATAAGCCAACTAGAGTAATGTTATCATGTTGTAAACAGACAACGTAGATAACTAGCCGTTTTGAGTTGATAACATTTCACAAATAGTCGATGATAGCTAGCAAGCTAACAGTTAGAGCGATAACGCGAACGTCAACATTAGTTAGCCAACTAGGAAATAAAAACATGCATGTATCCAATATTGAAGTGAGGCAACAGCTGGCATGAGCCAAAATGTATTATTTGGCGCCAAATCTATTCCAAAGCATATTTGGTACAGTTAAATAGCTAGACATGGCATAGGTAAACTGTGTGGAAGATGCTAGTTAGCTGAGCAGTTTCAGCGTGGCAAAATTAATTCGCCGTATTGTGCATGGAATGGTGGATCGTGTGATGCGGTGAGAATAAGAATACCACATGCCATGCATGTGTGCTTATTTGACAGGACAAAGGGTGAACTGAATGCAGTGTGCTGTAAGCTAGCTAGCCGAACATGACAGCACTGCAACATTACATTTGCGCTAGCTTGTAACGTTACCTTCTCCTGACATCCACCGGCAGAGACAAGGAAGTATTGGCTAGCATTTCAAGTGTGAGCGTGATACACTAAAATATAAAATTCGTTTATATAAAACAAAAAAAACAAAATAAGAAAAGACAACAAAGAATCGTTAAAACAATGTGCTAAAACCAGAGCTCTCTGAACAACAATGCGGCTAGCTATATGCAGTTCAGGCGCGCGGGCCGTCTTTTCGCGCGGAAACCCGGACATTTTGGGCTTTACCATTACGTTGATGTATAGGTGAAACGCATGGAGAATATGGGATCACATTTCATTAATAAATGTATCGGTTAAGGGTTTGAACAACTTTTACATTGATAGTTAAATTAAATGATACATCCATAGCATTGGCTGTTTGTTTCATAGTATGTCTTCACCTCTCTATGAAACATTGTACATTGTTGACACCCCCATTGATTTGCCTACTACGAAACTACGTTCACCACAATGTACATGATTTTTCAAGGGAAATCGAGTAACGATACAAATGCAATCGGATTGCTAGTGATAATGGTTGATGTTTTTTATTACTTATCAGAGATAGACATAGCTGGCTTTATAAATGTATTTGTTATGGTGACCTGCTGTACAACTAACGCCTCATGTCCACGAGATGCCGCAAACTCTTTGCGTTCCGGCGGCTGTCATTCAACGTCAAAGGAGCAGTACGAACGCTACGTCAGGGATGACGCACTAGGTGGTCGTGCGTTCTGTGTACCATGCGTTCAATATTTTCAAAATGAAATCTGGGGCGGCAGGGTAGCCTAGTGGTTAGAGCGTTGGACTAGTAGCCGAAAGGTTGCAAGTTCAAATCCCCGAGCTGACAAGGTACAAATCTGTCGTTCTGTACCTAACCCACTGTTCCTAGGCCATAATTGAAAATAAGAATTTGTTCTTAAACTTCACTGTGCTACGGGTACCGAATATGGGTTCACTTTCCAAAATAACCGCTGAATGGAAGGGTGCCAAAATCAAAAATATTTCAAAAAATATTTATAATCATGCAATCACAAGTGAAATATACCAAAACACAGTTTAGCTTGTTGTTAATCCACCTATCGTGTCAGATTTTGAAAATATATTTTACAGCGAAAGAAATCCAAGCTTTTGTGAGTGTAGCTTTCAATGCTACATCAGCTAGCCCCAAATTAGCATGGTCACGAAAGTCAGAAAAGCAATAAAATTAATCGCTTACCTTAGATAATCTTAGGACGTTTCCACTCACGAGACTCCCAGTTACACAATAAATCTTCTTTTTGTTCGATAAATATTACTTTTATCACAAAAAAACGCCATTTGGGTTGCGCGTTATAATGAGAAAGCTACAGCCTCGTTCCGGTCCTGAAAGAAAGATGTAAATTTCCAAACGTATCAGATTAAAAATATTACAAAAAATATGTATAATCATGCAATCACAAGTGAAATATACAAAAACACAGCTTAACTTTGTCACGTTCCTGACCTGTTTTCTGTTATTTTTGTATGTGTTTAGTTGGTCAGGGCGTGAGTTGGGGTGGGCATTCTATGTTTTGTGTTTCTATGTTTAGGTCATTGGTAATTAGCCTTATATGGTTCTCAATCAGGGACAGGTGTTTGACGTTTCCTCTGATTGAGAACCATATAAAGGTAGGCTGTTCACGCTGTTTGTTTGTGGGTGGTTGTCTTCCGTGTCTGTGTCTGTGCACCACACGGGACTGTTTAGTTTGTTCGTTCGTTTGTGTCGTCTGTACCTGTTCATGCGTTCTTTGTGTATATGTAAGTTCGTTTGTTCAGGTCTGTTGACTTCGTTTATTATTTTGTAAATTCTCAAGTGTGTTTAGTTTTCGTCTTGTTTAATAAATATCATGTCGTATAACAACGCTGCGCTTTGGTCCAATCCCTACTCCTCCTCTTCGGACGAAGAGTTGTTGTTAATCCACCTATCGTGTCAGATTTTGAAAATATATTTTACAGCGAAAGAAATCCAAGCTTTTGTGAGTGTAGCTTTCAATGCTATAACAGCTTAGCCTTATATTAGCTTGGTTTGCTTGGTCACGAAAGTAAGAAAAGCAATAAAATTAATCGCTTACCTTAGATAATCTTCAGGTGTTTCCACTCACGAGACTCCCAGTTACACAACAAATGTTCTTTTTGTTCGATAAATATTACTTTTATCACAAAAAAACGCCATTTGGGTTGCGCATTATTTTGAGAAAACAAAAGCCGTGTTCCGTTCGACAAATCCCCAAAAGTTTTCGAAATGGTCGTAGAAACATTTCAAATGTTTTTTATAATCAAACCTCAGGTTGTCTTTAACAAACATAATCGCTAATATTTCAACCGGAGCATAACCTATTCATTAAGAGAGAAAAGGAAAATGGTGAGCTCCTTCCTCGCCCGCAGGAAATATTCCGAGGACACCTGACTAGTTTTGAAAAAAACTTGTTCATTTTTCAGAATAAAAGCCTGAAACTATGTCTAAAGCCTGGTCACAGCCTGAGGAGGTCATTGGAGAAGGAATCTGGTTGATACCCCTTTAAATTGAGGTTAGACGGGCCAGGAAACAAAGATTTAAAAATATATATATATCACTTCTGGGTTACTTTCTCAGGATTTCGCTTGCAGAATAAGTATTCTTTTTCTCACAGACAATATTTTGACAGTTTTGGAAACTTTGGAGTGTTTTCTATCCTAATCTGTAAATTATATGCATATTCTACGATCTGGGCCAGAGAAAATGTCAGTTTACGTTGGGCACGTTATTTTAAAAAATAAAACAATTCTGAGGGTTCTTAACTGACTTGCCTAGTAAAATAAATAAAACAATTCATCTGGTGGATATGGGGCAACGTGACGGGGGTGTAGTTTATTTATGGGTCATTTCAGTGGCAACAGAAATTGTATTTGAATTCCATTATTTTTTATTTTGAAATTTAATTTAAAAAATGTATTTGTAAGGCACAAATTGAATTCAGAAATTGAACTTGTATTTAATGATTTGAAACTGAATTGAATGAATATTGCATTCAGTTTTAAAATACAATTTAATTGAATATTAAAATTCAATATTTATATATTCAGTTTCAATGTTGTAGATATTGCATTCACTGTCTGTGTACCAAGTTTACAAACTATAATTTCAAGTTCATATAAGTTAATATTAAACTTCTCAGATGCATTTAGATTTCAAATTCAGTTCATTGAATTCATATTGAAAACCAGAGACAACATCCTGGTGTCTCTGGTAGGTGCCGGTACTCAATTTGTTGGTACTGTTTATATTTAGGTCCAGAAGCTCCACAATACTTTTGAGCTAATATTTTCTAAAAGTAACAGGAGCTCAAGCAGTAGAACATTTGAAATGCTGGTACTCAGCTCTAGTGAGCTCCTGCCCAAGTCAAGCGCTGCTACTTTGCCAGCCAGGAAAGGTAGAGGAGAACAGATTAAAGACAGTGTTAACACACTTAGCTAAAGCCTATAGAGACCCACAAGTGTCAAAATAACCATAAAACCTAGCGGTCAAACAGGGAAACGGTTCCAATTGTTTTTCCACCATTCATTTTTTTCATAGGGATTTTATAAACACTTAAAATAGGGGCTGTGTTTTGTGTAGGCTTACCCTGGCGTGACGTTTTGATAACTATTTAAATCTCTCTCGGAGAAGGTGACTTATCAATATATTTGTCTATTTACTCTCAGATTCGAAAAACGAATTAGCATAAAAGTAGACATCATGCAAGACTACAAATCCCTGCACATCATCTCTGACACCTTTGTTAACAGGTATTATATAAATTTAAAACTTACACAAACTTCACCTAATTGTCAATTTAAAGACATTTTTGCCAATTTATTCATTACATGGTAGTTAATCTAGAGATCAATTATGCAGTCTCATCCATATCATCATGGCATTTGTAGTTATTTATAATAGCCACATGAGCAGTTATATTTTACTAGGCAAGTCAGTTAAGAACAAATTCTTCTTTTCAATGACAGCTTAGGAACAGTGGGTTAACTGCCTTGCTCAAGGGCAGAACAACAGAATTTTACCTTGTCAGCTCCAGGATTTGATCTAGCAACCTTTCAGGTTACTAGTTCAACGCTCTTAACCACTAGGCTACCTGCCTTCTCAGGTAGGTAGTTAATTAGCATTTCATTTTGGGCGATTAAATACAGGCTAATTTAGTGATAAAAGTCACCTTGTCCTATGGAGATTTACACGGTTATCAAAACGTCACACAAGGTTAAGTCTACACGAAACACAGCCCTTATTTTAATGGTTTCTAAAATTCCCTTTGGGGAAAATGAACGGTGTTTGACCGCTAGGTTTTTATGGGTATTATGACTCATACTGTGGTACTCTATTTGGATAAATTCAGGAAGTTCATGTAAAGGACTGCACCCTGCTTGCTTATCAAGTACCGTTTAAAGTGCCAGGGCCCTCATTTATCAATGTTGCGCAGAAAAGCTTCTAAATTAACTGTACGAAGAAAATTTTGAATGTTCGCAAGTAGAAAAAAGTTGGTATTTATCAATTGCTCGTACGCTTGATTTACACACACCTGTATGTATTTTGCCTTGATAAATCAGACACGTTCTAAAACACTGCTAGTGCACGTGAAGTCTCATTTACATAAAGAACCACCCTAAATGAGCAATTATGGTCATAAACCTTCCCTTTAAAGCTGCAAGAAATGTAACTAACTTCTGTCCGCCAACATGGAGAAATCAAAGAAAATATACTTTTCGGACGCTGAAATAGAACTTTTGATCACCGAAGTGGAAGCAAAACAAGACATACTTTTTGGAGCCCTCAGCAATGGCTTGACAAATAAGAGAAAAAATTATGCTTGGGAGCAGGTTAGAGCTGTGGTAAATTCTGCCTCATCTGAGTGCAGAACAGTTAATGAAATTAAATATAAATGGTTTGATTTGAAAACATATGCCCCCCAAAAAATGATGATCCACAAAAGGGATAGAAATGCAACGGCCTGAGAGAGAGAAATCAACCATTGAAATAACTTGTTGATTGTGTCAAACGTGAGACAAATTCTGGCGTAATATAAATGTGTTTTCCTTGTCGATTTGATTACAATATTTGGAAGAACAGATACCTAAAACCGTTGCATGATATTGACTCTTGTCTTCAGTTCCAGAGCTATGGGTGGTGGGAAACACTCCGTCAGGCATGGGCTCATCGGGTCTGGGTGGATCATTCAGTGGAATGTCATTTTTGATTGTAATGTTGTGGAGCACACTGCAAGCCTTGACAATGTAGCAAACCTCAAAAGGATTTTGCACATTGTATTACATTCACGTAATGGCATTTGAAGATGTAATTTCATAGGCTGGTATTGCAGTATGCCTCCTGTCCCAGACAAGCACAGCCAACGCCCTTTCAGAAGGCCTATGGTGCGCTCCACTGTTGTTCTGGTGCGTGCGTGGCCTTGGTTGTACCTAGCATCTTGTTGGTTTGAGGGGTTTGTGAGGGGAGTCATCAGCCATGTTTTTAATAGGTAGCCCCGGTCTCCTGCAGTTATGAACACAACATTCAGTTTCCCAGTAGAGGTCTAACATGGTAAATAAATCAAGTCACTTACCAATAAGCCATCCATCCTCAACAGCTCCCTTCTGGAGGTTAAGGCCGACTGAACTGTTGTTCTGCGCAATGAAGGAATCGTGTGTCCCACCTGGCCATTTGGCCACTACATTCAACAAAGCCAAATGTGAATCACAGATGACCTGCACATTGACAGAATGGAAACCTTTTCTGTTGACGAAGTTGATTTCGTTCACTGATTGTGCTTTTATTGCGATGTGGGTGCAGTCAATTGCTCCAAGGACATTGGGAAATCCAGCTATGGTATGAAAATCCCTTTTCAGTGTGCTTAAATTTACGCACATTCTCAAGTATAAGTACAAATTGATAAATCCCACACTTTGCTTAGAAATGATTGCACGCATGCTTTACGAACATTTCTGTTCGCATGCAACATTGATAAATGAGGGCCCAGGATAATGTCTTTGGTTTTGAATCTGAATTTAGAAAACTGAATTTGAATGCATCTGAGAAGTTGAATAGAGTGCATTCGGAAAGTATTCAGAGCTCTAGAGTGCCTCTGTGGCGATGGGAGATACTTCCAGAAGGACAACCATCTCTGCAGCACTCCACCAATCAGGGCTTTGTGGTAGAGTGGCCAGATGGAAGCCACTCCTCAATAAAAGGAGCATGATATCCTGCTTGGAGTTTGCCTAAAGACTCTCAAACCATGAGAAACCAGATCCTCTGGTCTGATGAAACCAAGATTGAACTCTTTGGCCTGAATGACAAGCATCACGTTTGGAGGAAACCTGGCACCCTCTCTACGGTGAAGCATGGTCGTGGCAGCATTATGCTGTAGGGATGTTTTTCAGCAGTAGGGACTGGGAGACTAGTCAGGATCGAGGGAAAGATGAACGAAGCAAAGTACAGACAGATCCTTGATGAAAACCTGCTCCATAGCGCTCAGGACTTCAGACTAGGGTGAAGGATAACCTTCCAACAGGACAACGACCCGAAGCACACAGCCAAGACAGCGCAGGAGTGGCTTCGGGACAAGTCTCTGAATGTCCTTGAGTGACCCTGCCAGAGCCTGGACTTGATTCCGATCGAACATCTCTGAAGAGACCTGAAAATAGCTGTGCAGCGATGCTCCCCAACCAACCTGACAGAGCTTGAGAGGATCTACAGAGAAGAATGGGAGAAACTCCCCAAATACTGGTGTGCCAAGAAGACTCAAGACTGTAATCACTGACAAAGGTGCTTCAACAAAGTACTGAGTAAAGGGTCTGAACACTTATGTAAATGTAATATTTCAGTTTTGTATTTGCAAAAAAATCTAAACCTGTTTTTGCTTTGTCATAATGGGTTATTGTGTGTAGATTGATGAGGGGGAAAAACAATTCAATCTATTTTAGAATACGGATGTAGCTTAACAAGATGTGGAAAAAGTTAAGGGGTCTGAATACTTTCTGAACGATCAATGTTTCTTTTGAAAAATTATTTAAATAGGAATAGTTTCACCATATTAAAACGAGAGCTCAGTTCACATAACATGGTTGACCTTAGAATGTTTATTTTTTTGAACCTTAAAATTAATAACTAACCATATGAAATACGTAAACTCCAGAATTTACTTTGTCAAAGCATTGTAAAGGGCTTAACAACGATGGGTAAAACTTTTGGGTTTAAGTGGATTAAAATATTCCTAGAAGTCACAGAGGGTGGAAAGTGTCTTTATTGATATAAAAACGTGTTCTATATTAAAGGGTACTTTGTTTAATATAACAGGCTTTTAAAATGTAATATTGGTGCACAATTTCTACTTAAAATATCAAAGGGATGCAAAAGAGACTCATTTCGTGGAACGACCAGTACACAATAGCAACATTTGTGTCTATTGTCGAAAAACAAACCTTCATAATTGCAAGTGTGTGCAGTAAAATGTAATAAAAATCATCACAGAACCATTGAGCACATAACATAAGCCAGCATCTCTTCATATTTATTTTGGGTTGGACAAATGGAACGAATAGATAGATATAGATCTATATAATTTGCATTATGCAACCGAAAACAAAAGTTAATAATGAATGTGTAGAAATACAAAGTCCATGAATAAAAAAGAAAATAATTATATTAAAACTCACACACATCATACTCAACATATTATCATAGAAATTAGTGCTGTGAATGAAAGTGAAATGTACAAGTAAAATTAAAGTCTGTTTCACCACAAGGTGGCACTAGTTCATTCATTACGGTTGATGTGCAGTGAATTTCTTGTAGCTTTCGTCCCTCTCGCCCCTACCTGGGCTCGAACCAGGGACCCTCTGCACACATCAACAACTGACACCCACGAAGCACGGTTACCCTTCGCTCCATAAAAGCCGCGGCCCTTGTCTGCAGAGGGAACAACTACTACAAGGTCTCAGAGCGAGTGACGTCACCGATTGAAACGCTATTAACGCGCACCCTGCTAACTAGCTAGCCATTTCACATCGGTTACAAGAGCATATGAGCTCCTTTGTATGTTTTTGTTGTGATATATCTATAACAGGAATTTGCAGCTGACTCCAAGTGCCTGTATGTTTTAAACTCGCAAGTGTTCAGTCTTGTTTTTCCCAATGTGGATGCCTGTTTGTGGGTGTGCCTGTCTGGCGTGAGTGTGTCCATGTCTTTTTAAGCATATGCAGCTGTTTCAGTTGAGCTTTATACACACAGTGTAAACCTTTATGCCTTTTGTGTTCTTCACCTACAGGTTTCTAGACTCTGTCATATCCTGCTGCTGAGCTCTGGAAATGATTGGCCACGTTCCCAGCAGCGCAGGGTCATGGCTAGAAGGGATCCATCTTTTGTCAAATTCACTTTAAAAGTTTTTTTTTAAAAGCATTTTACCTAACCATTTTCCTAACCTTAACCTAATTATCCTAACCTGCTATGTTAATCATACTAACCTGCTACGAAAAGTCAAATCGGACTTTAATTTGACAAAAGCTGGATCCCTTTTAGCCATGACCGCAGCGCAGCCTCCTGGGGCTGATTTAGCCAATGTTCCCACCCAGGAATCCTGGACGTCTGACAGCAACCAGGCCAGACTCTCTTTCAAGGCCACACTCCGTGGCCCAGAGTCCGCCCACCCTGTCTCCCAAGGCTGTCTCCCATCTTTATGGAGCGCCCAGAAAAACAGCCACTCTCTCTCCTAAATAACAATTTCTCAAAACTGCCTGCCACACCCCATTTTCTTTCTCTCCCTCCCTGACCTCTCCCACCCCTTATGGTCACCCCTAACATTTCACACAACAGAACTCTTTCTCATGTTAGTCTGGAAGCAGTTAAAACCATGCTGTTAGATGTGAAGGCCAAGGTTAAATGGGGAAAGTTTAATGACAACATTTGCATAGAGCTTTTTCATGTTGAAACAAGTATTTTTTAGACTTTGTTAGAGCATGTTTGGATTAAATATCAGTTTTCAATTACACCTCATGCAGCCATGTGAGATTTTGAAAGATGGCAATAGGCCTGGAAAGTGAAACGTATCAGGACATGTTTTTCTCATACAATACATGCACAAATATGAAAATGTGTGCACACTTCACTTGGTTAAAAACACACACACAAAACACATTGGATTCTTTTGATATTTCATTTATTTTATAAAAAGGAATGCATTTAAGAAAAACAAATTATGTACCACTATTAGTGTTTAATATGTACCGTTCTGACATAGGCATAGTGCTACTGGACACACAAGACATTCCATACATGAACACAGTTCATACATACATACATACATACTGTACATACTTACATACATAGTTATTCATATATTTATACAAATCATACAGGGTTAGGCAACATATGAATGAAGTGACTGGTATGTTTGCGTTGTCTTAAGAAACCCGGGAGAGAGCAGGCAGTCAGGCAATATGGAAGCTGCCATAGCGCTTTCACTATTCCTACTGGTCTGGCCTAGCCTGGAATCTACATTTCTAGTTTCAGTTTATGGTGAAGTGAAACAATTGTAACAGAGCATATCAGTTTGGATTCCAGGCTAGGGCTCGCTGTCTAACTAGCAGGCTGTAAAAACCTGCATGGAAATATGAGGACCAGAAGCGTGGCCAAGTGAGAGTGAGTGTGTCTGGACCAAAGGCAGATGAGGTTCTTCCTGAACAACAGGAACCGCTTTATGAAACACAGGACTTCCCTGTCGTTAGAGGAAGTAGAGTTTATTTAGGTGTCTTAAGAGAATAAAGAGGGCGACCTCTCTTGAGAAGGGAATGGAGACCCCCGCTCCCCTTGAAACTGGATCTTCTCTCGTCAATGGAGGGGGATTATTGGGATTGGGGAAGATGAGACGTGTCTACTCTGGACTAATCCCATGTCTTCCTGTGTTGAACAGGACTGTACTATTTTTCAACCATTCTACCTGGACTGGCTTGGTGGTGATATTGCTGTTACTTGTTGTGGTCTGTTTAAGACTTCAGAGAGATTGACCTACCTTGTTTAATCCCACCCTCTGCACATCAATGACAAGTCAATGATCAATAATACTGTAAAAAAAAAATAGAGCGGTCTCGCTCCAAACACTTCAGACTTACATTCAGGCCCATTCCCCTGGAGCAAGGCCCAATAATAACAGAAAGCACACTCTGCCACTGCGTTGCTACAACATCGTCAAGACAACAGTCCTGTTGGTTATGGGCTGCTGGGTAGCTGTCATTGAGTGAAATTTATCAGTGCCAACTCACTTCAGGAAATGTGTTTTCTGATTGGGCCTTCCTCTTAGGAAACGTTAGTCACAAAAGACAACAGTAGAAGCGAGAGGGACAGATTTAAGTGGGCGGAGAGAGAGAATGTTAATGAATAAGCTGAATTTACTGGAGTACACCAATACACATTAGTTCTTACAAAGGAGTTAGAATGTCATGCAATATACGTAAGCATAGTACTTTTGTTTTTGCAGTTAATCAAAGGGATCTATGCATGTTTATATATGAAGATATATAGCCCTGGTTTAGAGGGGTACTTGTAAGGGTTTTGGCCTGCATGGAGTGCAGTACTGAGTGAGGACTAGTCGCTGCCTGGGTGCCTCACGTCTCTCTATATGAGCAATGGCCTATGAGTATTGTATGTATGGATACATATATAATTCACTCAGGGAAACTTCTGTGGTTTAACCTTTCAAGAGGGTGACAGCCATAAACAATCACACTTACATGTCTACAAAGTGCAATATTTGAAAGCTTTCCATTATCAGGGCGCAGTAAAACACACCAAAAACTCAGCATCACGATTATGTATATGGTGTCTGTGGATTTGGCTTTCAATAAGAGAGTCTGCATACATGTAAAACAAGCCGACATGCAGAACATTAGTTAAAGTATCGTTATAATCAAGACTCCCTCAACAAAGATTGACTCCACTCTGTGAAAGTCTCTAAGAAAATGTTTAACATTATTATTTTTTTTAAGAAAAAAAAGTATCAGCTACGATTGTGAATTCATTGAATAGTGAATTCACTCAAGGATGATTGTGTTATCACGCTCTTGTGGTGAATCGGTTGAATGCTGATTGTGAATTCACACAGGTATGATTGTAATGAGAGTCAACGATGTTGTGACATCTCTCCAGACAAACAGACAGACGGTCTTCTGTGTGGCAGGTCTGAAGTGGGGATGGGGGGTTCACAGATGTGCTTTCCTCTTTAAGTCTCTTCACCTGCACACAGCCCCATCACACACACTATCCCTCTCACACACCCAGTTGAACAGACACACACGCACACACATTCACATTCAGAAAACACACACTGTGTGATTATAGCATCGAGTCAGACACAGGTGGTGCACTCTGCCTGCATGATGGGCGTGGTCTGGTGTTCGTGTTTGTTGGTACAGTGCTCCATAGAGCTGGAGCTCTTGAGGGGCACCAGGCATCGGTCAGTGGGGCGCCCGCTGGTCAGCAGCCCCCAGCAGCACAGCACGCGCAGGAACTCTTTTCTCATATCCTTGCTGCGTAGCGTGTAGATCAGCGGGTTGAGTGCCGAGTTGAGCGTGGCGATGCCGAAGAAGATGTCTGCCTTGGAGAGGACGGGGCAGTCCAGCCTGCGGCAAGAGGTGTCCAGGAGGAGGACGGTGAAGGCGGGCAGCCAGCACACGATGAAGACGCCCAGCACGATGGTGACCGTCTTCAGCAGGGCGTAAGCCGGAGAGTTGGTGGCCTCCTGGTGGCTGGAGCGCACGATCAGATAGATGCGCACGTAAAGGATGCCGATAGAGAGCAGGATGATGCTGAAGATGGTGACCACGAACAGGATGTACTTCTTGGAATAGAGGGGCAGCAAGACCGAGCACTCAGGCAGGTTGTTGATGCAGTTCCAGCCGATGATGGGCAGGCCCCCCAGGAGGATAGAGGTGACCCAGCACGTCCCGATCAGCAGGAACATACGACACGTCCTGTTGGAGCCGTACACCCTGACCTTGGTGATGGCGATGTAGCGCTCGATGGCGATGGCCAGCAGGCTGAAGACGGAGGCGGCCAGCGCTATAAAGGCTGTGCCCTCCCTGATGAACCACTGTACTGGCACCAACTCAAAGGTCCTTGGCCCTGATAGGAAGATGTTGGCGATGTAGGCAGAGCCGGCCAGCAGGTCGGAGAAGGCTAGGTTCCCGATGAAGAAGAACATGGCGGAGTGGAACTTCTTGTTGCGGAACACGGCAATGAGCACCAGCAAGTTCTCCAGAATGATGATGCTGCAGATGATGACGAAGACGATGTTGAGGGAGCTGAGCTGCGCCTTCCCGTTGGTGCGCTCCTCCAGCTCCTCCGAGGTCATGTCCTTGGCAAACACATAGTAGGCATGGATCAGGGTCCGGTTGTAGTACTGGGAATACTTGCTCTTCATGGCAACAACGGGGTGGCAGAGCACGGTGGCTTTACGGCAAAGAGTCATTCACACAGTGGTATGGTGGCGGTAGAGCTGGTCTGGGCCGATGGTCATTCTCTCAAGAGGAGACGTCTGGGAGACAGGGGGGGACGCAGGGCAGGCAGGCTGAGGGGAGGGACTGTGCCCGTCCCAGAATCACGTCTCTGTGGCCCAGGAAGCCTGGTTGGGTCACCTGCAGAGAAACAGAGAGACATGGTCAGGATTACTAACAGGGCATGAGTAGGCATTGCCTACTAATTGTCTACTAATTGGTTTGATGATATCATTCGAAACACTTTTTTACTACAAAACATATAAAAAGCACAATTTCCACACGTTGATGTTGGGGTGGTGCTGGAGATAACAATGAAGTTGAATTTTTAAAAACTTTTCCCCCTTTAAATAGACATTTTAAAAGGGGGAAAAGGATGATTCAAGTGTCAACTCATCTAGGGGAGACAAAGTAATGAGTTGGTCTGTGTTACAGTGAAATAGTTTATTAAAGTCAGACTTGCTTATGACACAAATCAGAGCAGTTGTGTGTGTGACTGATTCTTACTGCCATAGGGCCTGCTTTGGCCCGTGGACCTGGGGTGATCAGACATTTCTTAGGGTTCAAAAATAGATCCAATCCGGACAGATCTGGCATCTGCCTTTAGCCACAACTATCCCCTGAGCATTACACAGAGAGGACTGTGTGTTACCACATGTGCTACTGCTGCAAATACACTGTGTACTGTGTCCTTTTGCTACATCTCCAGCTAAACACCCACACAGGCAGACAGTTGCTGCTTTTGTCTGTGCAACAGGATTGGAATGGCAGTAAAGAGATAGTGTATTAGTGTTGAGCTTTGAGAGACTCCAGGGCAAGGTTTACGCCATCATAATAACCTATCATGAAGAGTTACACACTTTGACCCATCTGCAACTGTAATTCCTAGGAAAATCAGTACGAGGACAAATAGGAAACAAGACATTTTTCTTCCAGAACAGTAGCCTAGATATTTCTGCAGACAGATCACCTATAGGCTGTAGCCTCAGAACCTAATGGTCCGTCAGGCTAGCACAGACAGCAGCTAGGTCTGTCTGTCTACCGAGGATATTTCGCTCATCATTTCTAAGCACTTTGCTGTCAACACTCTGCTCCGTCACACCATCGTTGTCCGGACTGAGCAACATTTAACTCCATTGAAGTCCCTCTAACACCAGCATAGCAGCATAGATCGTGGATCAGCCAGACCTCAACGTGATGACCCCAAACACTGGAGGGCATATCACAAGATGGGGACTTTCCAGACTTGTGGGAAGCATATTATTAACCAATCTAAAGTGAAATGAAAAATCTATTTTCATGGTCATTGGTTAAGATAGTTGTAAAAGCCACAGTCGGGTCATAACATTTTAATTAGCAGATGTGTGTTACTGGTTTTCAGATCCACTCTACCCTTAAACTTTTACATTTAATAATGAATTCAAATTAAGCCGTTTGTTCATTTGAATGATACAGTGTAAATAATTACTTTTAATCAAATGTATGCAAATAACACACTTGTCCATAAAGAAAGCTTGGAATCAGTAGTCAAAAGTCAAAACAGTGTTGAAAGCAAAAGGAGGGTCTGTTAAAACAAAAATAAAAGCTGTCCAGCAGTATAGAGGTTCTGGAAAGCTGATTAGAGTCTGAGCTGGTCTCTTAAATAAAGAGATGCCGCTGGAGAACAGCTCATAGTAACCTGATCCTGATGCTTTCACTGCACGCCTCCTCTCTACAGCCTGCACTGCTGCTGCCTGCTTCATTTCCCTAATCTAAACGGTTTTACTGCTGGTTTGGGTAGCTAGCTAGGTAGTCTAACTGCCGTCCTGTCTACTGGGCTGTGACAAACCTCAGTGAGGGTGAGAGGGGCTGGGCTGGGGAGAGTGGAAAGAGCGGCGTGCCCATGTGGAATGGCATCTGGACACAAAGGCAGGAATCTGAGACATCTCTGTGACGCACACAAAACCCTCACGCACTCGTGCACACACACTCACAAAAACACACACTGATACCAGCACACACCAGACCCCCACTTATAAGCTTCACCGTCATGTGCCTGTCCATGCACCGTACTCAGGAATGAAATGTACTGAACATAGCCCTATACACTCTCTCTCTCACACACACACACACACACACCTAAGAGTATATACTCAACACACAGAGAGCTGAGGAGAGCAGCACACCAGCCCAGCTGCACACACACACAGGTTGAACACACACACAGTGGCTCTTGGCTACTAATAATAACCAGAATGCTCTGCTGTTTCCTCAAGCAGGAACAAAAGAACAATAGTCTCCTTCAGTGTGGAGGAGCTCTGCCTTTCAGCCTGAATAACACAGCCACACCAAGCCATGCTGGAGTCACTCCCTCCCTGGTCAGACTACTCCCAATAGGGCTGCTGCAACTGTATTAGCCGTTGAACGTGTGCTGATGTATGCCCATTTTATGCTGGGGTCAAATCCAATGTCCCCTCTGTGGAACAATAAAGTTGATTCAATTCAATTAATATATTCCTATTTCCTTATCGGAATCATAGCATCAGGTCTCCGCCCGTCCCCCGGGTTCCTGTGTCCATAAGTAGAGAGAAATCGGGGCTTGAGGCTGAGTGGCTCTGCCAGCCGCACCAATGTAATTACATCACGTTACATTACTACTGCAGACGGGAATGATGTTGTTATTGGAGGAGTCAATATAAACCAGCTCTCTAAAAACTGCTGAGATTGAACAGAGCAAGAGGAGATGATGTGATGTTTTGGAAGCAGCTTCTTCCTTCCTCTCAGCTCATCTTTCAGTTTCTAAGGAGAGTTTCCTGACTGTTTTCCCGACTTTGCTCGTAGACGGCAGCTCAAGGTCCCGTCAGACTGTGCGTGACCGTGGAAACCTTGGCGTGCCACATGACATCTCTGTGACCAGGGGATTTGACAGCGTGTGAAACCTGATGGGCTGGTTTACCTGCAGTGCTGTTGTCTCGCCCTTGATCTGCCCTGCCCTGTGCCACACAGGCCCAGACGTCTCCACGGCAACTAGCTGACAGACAGGACATGAGAGCAGCAGACTTCCTGCTCCACTGCTCTGTAGTCCCGAACCTCATACGGCACGAGACAAAGCTGAGCACTGTCTTGACACCTCATACATCACACATCACTGTCATATCCCTGCTGCTGTAGCCAAAACAGATAAACACATGCTCAGCACCAAGACCAAAACACACCTGCCACGATTCCTTCCTTCTTTCCCTACCTACCTTCAACAACAGGACGTGATGAGAGTGACTGAGATTAAAGATTACACTGAGGGGTAGGCCTAGGTCCAATTAGAGAGCAAGTCTGTGTGCTATGTGAGATTCATGTGGTTCTACTGGCAGGTTTTACACTGGTGCAAGAAGCTAAAGCCTCAGGCTTCTGTATTTCTATGGCTGAAGGCCCTACTCTAACCCACATAAGTGTTCAATGGTCTATTGCAGGACCAGGGGTCTCGACCATACAGTACAGGCTGGAGAATGGTGTCTCCATTGTGAGTGTGTAAAAAGAGAGAGATGGATGGATGGATGGAAAGAGAGTGAGAGGAAATAAGAGGTAAAAGGCAGCAGCGAGAGACAGGAAGACAAGCACCAGACATACGTTTCTCAGGTGTCATTCAGAGAGACAGGAAATCAAAAAACGCTTCAGGGAGCACATTTGCATCTAGAAAGGAGCCGAAGACGCATCTCCAAACATGTATGCTCATGCTGCATAGCCTAGATATGGGGTCATTATCAAAGCTATGTAAACTCAGCAAAAAAAGGAACATCCCTTTTCAGGACCCTGTCTTTCAAAGATAATTCGTAAAAATCTTCAAAATAAATTAATAAATCATCTTCAATGCTTTCAACACTGTTTCCCATGCTTGTTCAATGAACCATAAACAATTAATGAACATGCACCTGTGGAACGGTCATTAAGACACTAACAGCTTACAGACGGTAGGCAATTAAGGTCACAGTTATGAAAACTTAGGACACTAAAGAGGCCTTTCTACTGACTTTGAAAAACACCAAACGAAAGATGCCCAGGGTCCCTGCTCATCTGCGTGAACGTGCCTTAGGCATGCTGCAAGGAGGCATGAGAACTGCAGATGTGGCCAGGGCAATAAATTGCAACGTCCGAAATGAGCGACACCCAAGACAGCGCTACAGGGAGATGGGACGGACAGCTGATCGTCCTCGCAGTGGCAGGCCACGTGTAACAACACCTGCACAGGATTGGTACATCCGAACATCACACCTGCGGGACAGGTACAGGATGGCAACAACAACTGCCCAAGTTACACCAGGAACGCACAACCCCTCCATCAGTGCTCAGACTGTTCGCAATAGGCTGAGAGAGGCTGGACTGAGGGCTTGTAGGCCTATTGTAAGGCAGCTCCTCACCAGACATCACCAGCAACAACAATGTTGCCTATGAACACAAACCTACCGTCGCTGGACCAGACAGGTCTGGCAAAAAGTGCTCTTCTCTGACGAGTCGCGGTTTTGTCTTACCAGGGGTGATGGTTGGATTCGCGTTTATCGTCGAAGGAATGAGCGTTACACCGAGGCCTGTACTCTGGAGCGGGATTGATTTGGAGGTGGAGGGTCCGTCATGGTCTGGGGCGGTGTGTCACAGCATCATCGGACTGAGCTTGTTGTCATTGCAGGCAATCTCAACGCTGTGCGTTACAGGGAAGACATCCTCCTCCCTCATGTGGTACCCTTCCTGCAAGCTCATCCTGACATGACCCTCCAGCATGACAATGCCACCAGCCATACTGCTCGTTCTGTGCGTGGTTTCCTGCAAGACAGGAATGTCAGTGTTCTGCCATGGCCAGCGAAGAGCCCGGATCTCAATTCCATTGAGCACGTCTGGGACCTGTTGGATCGGCGGGTGAGGGCTAGGGCCATTCCCGCCTGAAATGTCCAGACGCAGGTGCCTCGGTGGGAGAGTAGGGTAACATCTCACAGCAAGAACTGGCAAATCTGGTGCAGTCCAAGAGGAGGAGATGCACTGCAGTACTTAATGCAGCTGGTGGCTACACCAGATTCTGACTGTTACTCTTGATTTTGACCCCCCTTTGTTCAGGGACACATTATTCCATTTCTATTAGTCACATGTCTGTGGAACTTGTTCAGTTTATGTCTCAGTTGTTTAACCTTGTTCTGTTCATACAAATATTTACACGTTAAGTTTGCTGAAAATAAACGCAGTTGACAGTGAGAGGACGTTTCTTTTTTTGCTGAGTTTAGTTTGTGACCATGTAGCCCATCTAGTGCGTCTCCAACACCAAGGTTGTTTTACATCCACAAATGATCAGAACTAAAACAACCAGATAATAATATCCGTCTTACATAATCAAAGCTGCTCAAAGTTTATCACGCAATGCATATTTAGTACGATATTCAAATGAACCATGCTGAATATTCAGGAGTCCGAATAGTAAAGATCTTCTGAAACCTTATCCTCTGGTTTCCTCAGGCTCGACTGGTGAAGAGAGCTAGGCAAAACTGTGCAACAAAGTGGGACTTGAAAGGGAAGTGTAGTAGACAGGACTTAGACAGAAATAAATGTTCTCTCTCATTAACCCAATTGATTCTGAGTTCGGGCATATACATTTTAAAATGTGAAAACAATTTCTAAGATGCGTACTTTCAGATTTTCCAAACTCACCTGCGTTGCTCGCACTTTGAAGTCCACAATGTAGGGGGGAGGTTCTAAGGTTTAAACTAGATGGTGATGGACAGAGATCAGCCAATTATTACAGAGATCAGCCAATTAAAACCAGCGGTTGTTTCGTCCGCTCCTACCATAGACTTCCAGTCAAGGCCCGTTCTGAGGCGCTGTAAAACCAGGTGGTACGACAGAGAGAGCCGGCTGGTGGACAAAATGATCTGGTTCCTAACCCCACACTGAGACAAAGCCCCCCATCCCGGCATAGTGGTCATGTGACCCACTGACAGCTCCCTGCTCTGCTCTCACAAAAGCCCCAGGTGGTGTTTTCCCTTTCCCAGCAACACCTGATAAGCCCCAATTAGCAGTGTGTCTGTGTGTGCCTGCTGCTC
This sequence comes from Salvelinus fontinalis, assembly GCF_029448725.1. Classification (NCBI taxonomy): domain Eukaryota; kingdom Metazoa; phylum Chordata; class Actinopteri; order Salmoniformes; family Salmonidae; genus Salvelinus; species Salvelinus fontinalis. The sequence goes on from NC_074666.1 coordinate 88,060,464, forward strand.
CCCTCCCAGATAGCTGTTCCATTACCCACCTGCTGTCACTGCAGCACTCACAGCTACCCAGCTCCACTTTCTCCTGCTGCAGGGGAAACCAGTGAACCTAGACATCAGTGTTTGAGATACCTCAGACACAACATTGTCTTGTATAACTGCACTCAGTCACATAGACACACGGAGACGTACATACATATACAGTACCCTGAGTGTTCAAAAGATTAGGAACACCAATATTGAGTTGCACCCCCTTTTGTCCCCAGAACTGCCTCAGTTCGTCGGGTCATGGACTACAAGGTGTCGAAAGCGTTCCACAGGGATGCTGACCCATGTTGACTAACTTGTTTCAACTGGGCCCTCACTGTTTCCCATGCCAATGAGCATGGAACAGACACAGCTGTATTTGCGCAACAGAGAAGTGTTCAGGTATTGACATTTCTCTGACATATTTTGGGTTGATCTGGTCCACCTCGGAAACCCGAATCGGATGGGGTATTGATTTTGCAAAAAATGTCAGATGGGAATTTCTCAAATCCAATTCGATTTGGATCTAAATTTCCGAATGTGAGATGACCTCTACTTCACACTACCCCTCTATCACATTAAAGCTGTTGTATTAGCATCAAAACACCAGACAGACGCAATCTTACCTCTGTGGTAGTCATTTCTCTCCTCCTCCTAGCTAATCTCTCTCAGGCTTTTAGAGCAGCCAGAGGGTTATGGGTTATCATTATCCATCATAGTCCCACACTGGGTAGGACCTATCTCTGTTGTGATTGGATGCCTTGTCGGGTTCCATTTTTGGCCCGTCTAATGGCGTTGTGAGCATACTCGTTGAGAGCTCTGCTAGCTCTCAGGAGGATTGTTCCATTCTGCACGCCCTCCCCTTAACGCCTCCTCCCCCACCCCAGTCCCTGACCACAGGTTACCACCCTTGATGTCAAGGGCCAATAGTGTCTCTGCGGTATCAAACACAAAGCAAGTGAGATGGAGCATTAAAGATGCCAGTGCAGGAAGGAAGAGATATTTATATCTCAGCAGGACCGTGAGACACAATGCAGTGTATAAAGTCAGGAAGCAATGGGGCTTGCAACATACATGATAACAGGCGTACAACATACATTGCCTTTGGAAAGTATTCAGACTCCTTAACATTTTCCACATTTTGTTACGTTACAGCCTTATTCTGAAATGGATTAAATAAAAACAATTCCTCAGCAAAAACAGAAATACCTTATTTACATAAGTATTCAGATCCTTTGCTATGAGACTCGAAATTGAGCTCAGGTGCATCCTGTTTCCATTGATCATCCTTGAGATGTTAGTACAACTTGATTGGAGTCCACCTGTGGTAAATTCAATTGATTGGACATGATTTGGAAAGAAACACACCTGTCTATATAAGGTCTCACAGTTGACAGTGCATGTCAGAGCAAAAACTAAGCCATGAGGTCAAAGGAATTGTCCGTAGATCTCCAAGACAGGATTGTGCCGAGGCACAGATCTGGGGAAGGGTACCAGAAAAATGTATACAGCATTGAAGGTCTCCAAGAACACAGTGGCCTCCATCATTCTTAAAAGCAAGAAGTTTGGAACCTTCCTGACCAATCGGGGGAGAAAGGCCTTGGTCAGGGAGGTGACCAAGAACCTGATGGTCACTGAAAGAGCTCTAGAGTTAATCTGTGGAGATGGGAGAATCTTCCAGAAGGACAACCATCTCTGCAGCACTCCACCAATCAGGCCATTATGGTAGAGTGGCCAGATGGAAGCCACTTCTCACATGACAGCCCGCTTGGAGTTTGACAAAAGGCACCCAAAGACTCTCAGACCATGAGAAACAAGATTCTCTGGTCTGATGAAACCAATATTAAACTATTTGGCCTGAATGCCAAGAGTCACATCTGGTGGAAACCTGGCACCATCCCTATGGTGAAGCATGCTAGTGGTGGCATCATAATGTGGGGATGTTTTTCAGCAACAGGGACTGGGAGACTAGTCAGGATCGAGGAAATTATGAACGGAGCAAAGTACAGAAAGATACTTGATGATAACCTGCTCCAGAGCACTCAGGACCTTAGACTGGAGTGAAGGTTCACCTTCCAAAAGGACAACGACCCTAAGCACACAGCCAAGACAACGCAGGAGTGGCTTCGGGACAAGTCTCAGAATGTCCTTGAGTGGCCCAGCCAGAGCCCGGACATGAACCTGATGGAACATCTCTGGAGAAACCTGAAAGTAGCTGTGCAGCAACGCTCCTCATCCAACCTGACTGAGCTTGAGAGGATCTGCAGAGAAGAATGAGAGAAACTCCCCAAATACTGGTGTGCCAAGCTTGTAGCGTCATACCCAAGACAAATCGAGGCTGTAATCGCTGCCAAAGGTGCTTCAACAAAGTACTATGGCACATTTTATGACGGCTGAATACCAACTAACAGACTTAGATCATGTACACTACATTATCAAAATGATGTGGACACCTGCTTGTCAAACATCTCATTCCAAAAAAATGGGCATTCGTATGCACACACTATTTGCATACAAATCTGTAGATGCTCTACAGACGATCAGTAACACTTGTATTTCACTCTTTCCCAGAGAGCTTTTTCCAAATCAGATGAATGACACCCCCCCCCCCCCGGTCTCTACTGTATCTCAGTCACAGCTCATCCAGCTTTACACACAGACACCAGCAACACTCTCTTCTATAGCTCCAAGTCATTACATAGTGGAAACGGGCATGGAAGGACAAGCCCTCCACAGCACACTGACTAAACAGCCCCAGCCAGCCAGTTAGCCACACACTGAGCTTAGCTTCACAGTCAGGCTGTAGTGGGACTGAATTTGCTGGTGATAGCAGGTGGCAGCAGTGTGTCTCTGCTCTCTCTCCACATCCCTGAGCCCCAGGGCTCCATCCATGACATGAAGTGATTTCACAGCCATCACTGCAGCATTGATCGCCCTCAGTCAGTTCCCAGGGCAAGGCAGAAGCAGAGGCAGAGCATTCAAGTTCACAAAACCAGCAGGACCAGGGGCAGAAACACTATTTGGATAGTCTATCTGTAGATGCTCTACAGACTATCAGCAACATTTCAACTAGCTAACTATCTACTAACCCTAGCTTTAACCCTAACCTTAACACTTATCCTAGCTAACCCTAGCCCTTATTCTAAACCTAACCCTAGCAAGCAGTTGCTTATCAACAGATAGTTTGTTGATAGTATGATCCTCTGTAGAGCATGTACAGATGGACCAGATAAAGTGTGACTTTAAAAACTCAGCTAGGTGAGTGGTCACAGAGCAGAGGAGACACGAGCAGGACTCATCCTAAACCCTAACCGCGGTCACTGTATAGACAGATAGGTCTTTGAGTTCCATCTGCAGTCACAAACAGACAGGGTTTAATCTCGGGCGATTTTCCCATAGGGAAAATACATACAACATTAACAACCCAATTGTGAGACGTAAATGAAATAACACTAACCCAGGGTAAGTCTTCAGGGCAACAGTCATGCAGTCGGTTGGTGGTGGTGGTATCAATGATGATCTGTGTGAGTGAGAGTGAGTCAGTGAGTGAGAGAGTGAGAGAGTGAAAGAGTGAGAGAGAGAAAGTGAGAAAGAGAGAGAGAGCAGTGATCCTCCCCTGGCTGTATCTCCTCTAGATGGCTCAGTGTTGACAGGCAGGCTGATAACACCCACAACCATACAGCCATGCAGCCAGGGCTGAAACCCACACCAAGAGAAAATAACACAAATAGCAACACTGAAACGCCACACAATAACACATGTGTGCTAGTGGACCAGACACAGAGATACACACAGACACCTACCAAATGCCAAAAGAAAAATACTATCACTCACACAGACACACCAGCATAATCTTATCTATATGCATACCACTTTGACACGGATATTCACAACTGTTTAGAGGTCAATTTCCTAAACAAAGGAAATAGCTATGGTGAAATCTCCACGAACAGTCTCTGGACTTTGGACTGGAGAGTGAATCACTTGGTCTGTCTGTGATTTGACCTTTGACATACAGTTCTGTAGCACCTGGCTTTGTGGAGCTGGCTACAGCGTGGGCTGACTGATTGTGGGGGAGTGAAACTCAGGCTCAAGAGAGAAGAGGCTCTGTCGTTGAGAGACGTGCACTGTTCATATGACCGCCAGGCAGCTAAATGAAAAAAAACAGAGAGGGGAGAGAAAGAGGGGGTTGTTTTGGGGGAGGGTGAGAGGAAGAGAGGCTGTTTCTGTGTCGCTCTGTGACTTGTTCTGTAGAGAGGCCGGACGGACCAGTGATATGAGATGGAAGCCTGCAATATCTCAGTTTTAAGCTTTAAGAGGAATTCCACAGGGGAACTTAGTGCACATTCGGAGAAATATGAGAAAGAACATGGTGGAAAAATGTCTTTGTTGCTTGCTTTGTGTAAACTTACCAAACCATGTCCGAGACATACACATTCACATTCCTCTGGCTCTTCACTGGGACGTATTGTTTAGATTAGTTATAGTGAAATATTAGTCCAGTAATGATCATTGAATATTTACATTCATGCGTTATCACTGCATAGCTATGGTAGTACAGAGTCAGATAGGCATAACTTATACTGGTGCAGAAAAAATAACAGAAATATATTTCGTTACATACTGTGACTAGACATCAACTTCTGGTTTTTTGTTACAGAACTCCCTGGAAAGGCACACTGTTTTTAGCTTCAAAAGACAGAATGTCTTCCTCTCCCCCTTGTCGTATAGTGTGGGGATTTGTTAAAATCTTGCTGAAGCTGGCAGATTATTGAGGAAGTGTAAAAAAAAAAAAAATACTTGAATGACGGGTAATCTTGTAATTAGGGATTAACCTTCTCCTCATCAACAGATGACAGTTTGAGCACAGCCTCTTTTGGGGGTCTAGTTTCTGTCTGCACAGTTCGGTTAAGAAGCAATGTTTACTTTCAATGGATGGATATGTGCTCTCTCTCCCTCTCTCTCAAGGGACAAGTGAAGAGGGGCATCGTGCAGCAGAGCCACCCACATGATCGACAACCCCCCCATCTACCCAACGGGAGGGGAAATTTACTGTAATACATTTACCCTCAGACCATTCCTGTCAACCCGTCACACGGGGCACAGTGCCAAATTATTAATATTCTTACGTCGCACTATTCTGCATATTTCTCTTTCATCCGGCGTCCTGATTTATAGGGACCACATTTCCCTCTCTCCGTGTTCCCCCTCCTCCTCTGGTATACTTTACACTTAGCACAGAGATCAAAGCACAAGGGCACGAAGAGGTGATTTCGAACACATCTGGAAGGCTCGATTTCGAACACATCTGGAAGGCTCAATTTCGAACACATCTGGAAGGCTCAATTTCGAACACATCTGGAAGGCTCAATTTCGAACACATCTGGAAGGCTCGATTTCGAACACATCTGGAAGGCTCGATTTAGAACACATCTGGAAGGCTCAATTTAGAACACATCTGGAAGGCTCAATTTAGAACACATCTGGAAGGCTCAATTTAGAACACATCTGGAAGGCTCAATTTAGAACACATCTGGAAGGCTCGATTTAGAACGCATCTGGAAGGCTCGATTTAGAACACATCTGGAAGGCTCGATTTAGAACACATCTGGAAGGCTCGATTTAGAACACATCTGGAAGGCTCGATTTAGAACACATCTGGAAGGCTCGATTTAGAACACATCTGGAAGGCTCGATTTAGAACACATCTGGAAGGCTCGATTTAGAACACATCTGAAAGGCTCGATTTAGAACACATCTGGAAGGCTTGATTTAGAACACATCTGGAAGGCTTGATTTAGAACACATCTGGAAGGCTTGATTTAGAACACATCTAGAAGGCTGGATTTCGAACACATCTGGAAGGCTTGATTTAGAACACATCTGGAAGGCTTGATTTAGAACACATCTGGAAGGCTGGATTTAGAACACACCTGGAAGTTTGGATTTAGAACACACCTGGAAGGCTCGATTTAGAACACACCTGGAAGGCTCGATTTAGAACACACCTGGAAGGCTCGATTTAGAACACACCTGGAAGGCTCGATTTAGAACACATCTGGAAGGCTCGATTTAGAACACACCTGGAAGGCTCGATTTAGAACACACCTGGAAGGCTCGATTTAGAACACACCTGGAAGGCTGGATTTAGAACACACCTGGAAGGCTCGATTTAGAACACATCTGGAGCAGACATGTTCTTATAGTTCCATATTAAGGCCTCATTGCTCCATATTCTATATAAAGGAACCACTCGCTGGTTTGCGGCTCTTCAAGACACCTTGAGCTGTCTTATCACCACATCTTATCAACACTCATTTCACACGAAAGGTTCGCAACATTCTGAGCAGTTATACGTCGCTCAAGAGATCACAGTAACTAGGTTTCCATCCAATTGGCGACAGATTTTTATGTGAATAGACTAACATCAGTACAAAGAAAATGTGAATTTTCCCAACAGTAGTGTGTTTCAACCAAACAGACCTGTTGTGGATAAAAATCAGTGCGATGACATTGTTTTTTGCTTGTACCAAATAAAAATCTAAAAAGTTTAATGGGTTTCCATTACATTTTTCAACTCTCCCGATAGTGTTGTCAAAATGATCTGTCTGCATTTAAAAATTGTACCGAAACTTTGTTTCCATCATATCTGTCGTGATTTATTTTTATAAAAGGTATGACTTTACTTGCATAAAAACTGTGGATGGAAACGTGGTTAGTGTCACAAAGGAAGCGTGGTGGTAAAAGATAACAGTAGGCTATGTTCTCACGACACTAAGACACGTACACACTAGTCACATTACTGGTAAACCACAGAGGCAAGGCTCGGAATATTTACACTCAGCCGGGAGGTCTGCTTGTCTCCATCCAGCTCTGGAACTGAAATGAATGCGAGCGCAAGGCACAGTAGAGTTTCAACAGGACAAGTCAGTCTTGAACCAGTATCCTGGCTCGCTCAGAGCAGTGGGGGGGGGGGGGGGGGGGGGGGGGGGGGGCAAGGAGCTCTGTTCTGCTATTGGACCTGAACACAACCGGTTGGTCTGGATCAGAACCCTTTAAGTTTGGAACAATGTGTTCCATTATGGGTCAGATATGGAACTAACAGCTGAGCTCAAGGGAGGATGAGATGTGCTAGTTTCAGGTTTCAGCAATGCTGCTATTCTCACACATCTCTGTGTTGTTGTTTAACACAGTGAGGTACTCCTAAATGAATAGCCTTTGAATGCACATTCACCTTTTCTTTGTCCCGGCTCCCCGCTCCTATTCTGACCTGATGCTAGAACTTGGACTCCAACCCTACTCCGGTTCTATTCTATTGCCTGGCTAGGATACTGTGTGTAATGAGGGTTTGGGATCGCGCACAGCATCAGCATGCATGTGATCATGCATGTATGTGTATGCATGTTAATGAATGTAAGCACCATAGAAGCGGATTCCAAATGCTTTGACACATCTCTATGTGTGTGCAATATTAGTTGTGTTTGTGTGTGTGCACAAATTGGTGGTGAGGGTGCAGGCAGTGACTGTGACACTACAAACTGCATGCTTGTTCCTCTGATGTTCCTGGGATCTTTCTATGCATCAATAACAGCAGACTGTCACGGGACAGAGAGCTGGGAGGCCACAATAGAGGCGAGGGGGATGGTGCCAATGAAAGAAAAAAATATGATATCATCTATAGGGGTGAACAGAGGGGGACGACGCAGCTCTGATTGCTTTTAGATTCTATTTAGATGCTGCATTGAAGCCTTACGTATTTTATTAATACGGACCTGTATTCAGAGCTTTGTCGTCAGAAAAATACATGGCTGCCTAGTGAGAGAACACGCTCTACAAACATTCAACAAAGTTTTAGACAGGATTACATTTTCTTAAAAATACTAACAAGAGATAGCCAATGTGTCTCCTGAAAAACAACAAGGATATTTCGACATCCAGAGACCTCCCGAGCACTGACATAGAAGAGCGCCAATCCCCCCTGAGACTGGACACGAACTGAAGTACTCCTGTAACATACAGTTACAGTACATGGTAGAAGCAGACTACATACAGAGGCAGAGTGAGCTGTGTGGAAACAACCCTAGAGGTTAAGTTAAGGCACCTGCACAAGTACAGTGAAATGCCTTTCTTGCTAACTCAAAGCCCAACAATGCAATAATGCATAACAATTTATTACTAGAAGAATAATATATATGAAATACACAATAACGTAAGTAAGTAAGCATACTATATACAGCAAATATTTAAAAAGTCAGTTCCAATACCATATTTACATGTGCAGGGATACTGGAGTGATGGAGGTAGATATGTATAGGGGTGAGGGGACAGGGATACTGGAGTGATGGAGGTAGATATGTATAGGGGTAAGGGGACAGGGATACTGGAGTGATGGAGGTAGATATGTATAGGGGTAAGGGGACAGGGATACTGGAGTGATGGAGGTAGATATGTATAGGGGTAAGGGGACAGGGATACTGGAGTGATGGAGGTAGATATGTATAGGGGTAAGGGGACAGGGATACTGGAGTGATGGAGGTAGATATGTATAGGGGTAAGGGGACAGGGATACTGGAGTGATGGAGGTAGATATGTATAGGGGTAAGGGGACAGGGATACTGGAGTGATGGAGGTAGATATGTATAGGGGTAAGGTGACAGGGATACTGGAGTGATGGAGGTAGATATGTATAAGGGTAAGGTGACAGGGATACTGTAGTGATGGAGGTAGATATGTACACGGGTAAGGTGACAGGGATAAATGAGTGATGGAGGTAGATATGTATAGGGGTAAGGTGACAGGGATACTGGAGTGATGGAGGTAGATATGTATAGGGGTAAGGGGACAGGGATACTGGAGTGATGGAGGTAGATATGTATAGGGGTAAGGGGACAGGGATACTGGAGTGATGGAGGTAGATATGTATAGGGGTAAGGGGACAGGGATACTGGAGTGATGGAGGTAGATATGTATAGGGGTAAGGGGACAGGGATACTGGAGTGATGGAGGTAGATATGTAAAGGGGTAAGGGGACAGGGATACTGGAGTGATGGAGGTAGATATGTATAGGGGTAAGGGGACAGGGATACTGGAGTGATGGAGGTAGATATGTATAGGGGTAAGGGGACAGGGATACTGGAGTGATGGAGGTAGATATGTAAAGGGGTAAGGGGACAGGGATACTGGAGTGATGGAGGTAGATATGTATAGGGGTAAGGTGACTGGACAACAGGATATAAGATAAACAGAGTAGCAGCAGCTTGCATTCGAATGGGTGAGTCAGTATAAATGTATGTGCATATTATGTGTGAGTGAGCGAATGATGTAGCGTTTGTGTGTGTGTGTGTGTTGGAGTGACAGTGGGTGTGAGTGTGTAGGGCCCTGTGAGTGTGCATAGACGGTGCAAATACTGAAATAAAAGGTAAATAAAGATACAAGTTAAAGTCCATGTAGCTATTTGGTTAGCTATTTGTCAGTCATATTGCTTGGCCATGGAAGCTGTTCAGGAGCCTGTTGGTGTCAGACTTGATACACTGGTGCCTCTTGCCGTGCGGCAGCTGAAAAAATTGTCTATGGCTTTGGTGGTTGGGGTCTTTGATGATTTTCCAGGCCTTCTTTTCACACTGCCTAATATAGAGGTCCTGGATGGCAGGGAGCTCGGACCCAGTAATGTCCTAGGCTGTCCGCACAACCCTCTGTAGCGCCATGCGTTCGAGGATGGTGCTATTGACATACCAAGCGGTGATGCAGCCATTCAATATGCTCTCAATGGTACAACTGTCAAATGTTTTTAAGATGAGGGCCCATGCCAAACTTTTCCAACCTCCTGAGGGGGAAGAGGCGATGTTGCGCCTTCACGACTGTGCGTTTGGACCATTTTAAGTCTTTAGTGATTTGCACAACGAGGAACTTAAAGAAGTCTACCTGTTCCACTGACGTCCCATCAATGTGGATAGGGGCGTGATCAACCTCCCCCATTTCCTGTAGTCCACGATGAGCTCCTTGGTCTTGCTGACATTGAAGGAGAGGTTGTTGCTCAAGCACCACAATGTCAAGTCACTGACCTCCTCCCTGTAGGCTGACTCATCATCGCCGGTCATCAGACCTACCACCATCGTTTCATCAGCGAACTGATAATGGTGTTGGAGTCGTGCGTGACCACACAGTTGTGGCTAAACTGGGAATACAGGAGGGGACTAAGCACACACCCCTGTGGGGCCCCTGCATGAAGGGTCAGCGTGATGGAGGGGATGTTGCCTACCCTCACCACCTGGGGTCAGCCCATCAGAAAGTCCAGGATCCAGTTGTAGAGGGAGGTGTTCAGAGCCAGAGTCCTAAGCTTGGTGACGAGTTTGTAGAGGATAATAGTGTTGAACGCTGAGCTGTAGTCAATGAACCGCATTCTCACATAGGTATTCCTCTTATCTAGGTGGGTGCGGGCAGTGTGGAGAGCAATTGAGATTGCGTCATCTATGGATCTGTTGGGGCAGTATGCCAATTGGAGTGGGTCTAGGGTTGCTGGGATAAGGAGTTAGTGTGTGCCATAACCAGCCTCTCAAATGATTACAGAAGCGATTGCTACAGGGTGGTAATCATTGTGGCATGAAGCCTTAGAGTACTTAGGAACAGGGATGATTGTGGTCATCTTAAAACATGTGGGGAATTACAGACTGGGACAAGGAGAGGTTGAAAAATACTGGGAATATTTCAGCCAGCTCTTCTGCGCATGCTCTGAGAATGAACCCTGGAATATCGTCGCGGCCTGCGGACTTGCAGGTGTTGAACTGATTAAAAGCCCTTCTCACGTTGGCCTCAGAGAGTGAGATCACCCAGTCCACTGGGTCGGTGACGGCCCTCACACCCGGCTCGATGTTGTCATTGTCAAAGCGTACATAACATGCATTGAGTTCGTCTGGTAGAGAGGCATCGTTGAGCAGATCACGGTTGGGTCTTCCTTTGTAATCCGTAATAGACTGTAGCCCCTGCTCATGGGGCGGGTGTCGGGAGCCTGTGTAATATGATTCCACCTTATTCCTATATTGTCCTTTTGCTCGTTTGATGACTCTGTGGAGGTCATAGCGGGCCTTTTTGTACTTATTCCTGTCTTCGGCCGTAGCATCAGGGTTGTCTGCGATAGCGCTGTGTGCGGTAGCCCTGCTCTTTAGTTTAGTGCCAACCTCAGTGTTAATCCAGGGCTTTTGATTGAGGAAGCAGCGAACCGTGACCGTGGGTACATCGTTGCTGATGCATTTTCTAATGAAGCCATTGACGAAGGTGGTAAACTCGTCGACGTTAATCGGTGGAGTCTCAGAACATATTCCAACCAGCGCTGGCAAAGCAGTCCTGAAGCATACCCTCTGATTCTGGTGACCATTTCTCAACGGAGCAAATTGCGGGTACTTCCTGTTTCAGCTTCTGCTTGTAAACAGGAAGCAAGAGTACAGATTCGTGATCTGATTTGCCGAATGGCAGACGAGGGAGGACATTGTATGCTTGCTTATGGTTAGAATAGCAGTGGTCTAGGACTTTCTCCCCTACTTTCTCCCCTCTTTCTTCCCAAGTTCTCTCACGTCACCCCGCTCCTCCGCTCTCTCCACTGGCTTCCAGTTGAAGCTCGCATCCGCTACAAGACCATGGTGCTTGCCTACGGAGCTGTGAGGGGAACGGCACCTCCGTACCTTCAGGCTCTGATCAGGCCCTACACCCAAACAAGGGCACTGCGTTCATCCACCTCTGGCCTGCTCGCCTCCCTACCTCTGAGGAAGTACAGTTCCCGCTCAGCCCAGTCAAAACTGTTCGCTGCTCTGGCACCCCAATGGTGGAACAAACTCCCTCACGACGCCAGGTCAGCGGAGTCAATCACCACCTTCCGGAGACACCTGAAACCCCACCTCTTTAAGGAATACCTAGGATAGGATAAAGTAATGCTTCTAACCCCCCCCCCCCCCTTAAAAGAGTTAGATGCACTATTGTAAAGTGGTTGTTCCACTGGATATCATAAGGTGAATGCACCAATTTGTAAGTCGCTCTGGATAAGAGCGTCTGCTAAATGACTTAAATGTAAATGTAAATGTAGTGGCGTTGGAGACGTGTTGATGGAAGTGGGCATCGCGTGTCTTAGCGATGCCGAATTAAATCACCGGAAACCAGAAAGGCGGCCGCTGGGTGTAGGGTTTCCTGCTTGTTTATAGCCTTGTACAGTTCATTAAGCCCCAGTTTATTATTTTGATTGGCCTGAGGTGGAATGAATACAGCAGTCAAAATAACAGCTGAAAAGATTTGGGAGTTTGGACAATGCTAGGAAATTTCACTGCCTTGCAACCTCTATTAAGGTACCTTGATGGAACAGTTGTATAGGTGTATATATGTGTATGTATGGTATAATATTGTGAGCAGGTCTGAAAGTACTCTGTCATGCTGTGGGGGTATGGTTTCGAGGGCAGTGAGAGAACGGCTACTTGACTTTGACCGGGAGCAGAGAGATGATCTCACGAGGGTTACATTTGACCTGTTGTCACGTTTGGTTGAGACAAACATCATCCATTTCAAATTGATCTGCCAACTCCTATAAAGCATTCTGAACTGTTGCATGACCTGACTCCAGTTCAGTTACTTGTGGTGTATGTTTTTCTTTGTGCAGTTCACTTAAAATCCAATTTCAGTATGTCAGTCAGTTAATGAGAGGAAGTAAGCCCGCCAATAGAGAGTCTGTCAGTCTGCCACATCCATCTTTATTCATAATCACACAGAGATGTATCTCCAATATGTTGTTAATGGAACAGACCTTCTTTCAGAGTTCTAAGTCTCAGTAAGCGTGTCCAACACTGCTCTAAGAACTTTAATCTGAGCTTCTCCCACTTGAACAATCCTGAAAGACCTGACTCCAACTCCTTGTCTCCCTCCTTCTCCCTGTGGGGGGTTGAAGAAGCACAGCTTTTCTTCCAGCTGCACAAACAAAGCCAGCTCAGAATAACAATGGCTGCCAGAATGGAGGGATGAGGAGGAGGATGGGTGTGGAGGGGGGGGGGGGGGGTGTTCCAAACCACACATCTCCATGTGTACCTGCTCCAACATCACTGAAACATGACCACTGACTGGGATTGACCAGACACCAGGAAACCACAATCTGACCACATTGATTAACCATACAGCTGTTGCAGGAGCTCTGAGCTCATTCCACTCCCTCCCTACCGTAAATCACAGTAGAATAGTGTTCGTACACTGTACAGTTTTCAAAGTGTTGTCGCCTTCTTCGAAAGCCACAAAACCAAAATGAAAATGTTGAGGTGGTTTGTTATTGTTTCATGTGCCATGGATGAAAGATCCAATAATGCAATCCAATAACCTTTCTTAGCCTAATTACTTAGACTGGCAGAAAGTTTCTCTAAGTATATGAGTGGTCCACAGTGAAGTTAACAATACTGTATGATACAGACATGCCTTTATCACAACTGTGCAGGATGATTTGAACCAAATGCCTTTAATGATATGTCAGGCATGCTGGTATGTTGGTGAGGGTATTAGGGTGTGTAGCCATGGATACGTTTATGTTAAGTGACTAGAGAAGACGACAGATGTAACAGGACCTTTTAAAGCTGTTGGACTTGGGTAAGGAATTTAAACATCATCCTGGACTGAAATACCCCAAACCTTTTCCTCCTCCAAATGTCTGCTCAACTAAATATTTATAAAGTACTCCTGAGATCACGTCTGACAGTGAGTCCGAGTGTGTTAGACAGATTATGTTTTGAAATAGTTTCATGTGTCTGTGTGTCTGTGTGTGTGTGTGTTTGTAAGATGTTGGGAATGGTGAAAAAAACAGAGCAGGCCATATATTTCCTGATCGGAGACACTCCCAGTTCTTGGCTGTGTATCAGAAAGCTACATGTTGTCAGCTGTTTGTTGCAGCTTGTACTTCTGAAACCTGCGAACAGAAGACACTTATTTTGCTACAGCTGCCACACCCAGGAAAAGTGTTTTTCAGGCTAGCGGAGATTCTCATTTGGGCAAAAGACCGTCCTCTCATTGACTTCTCCTTCCTCTCTCCTCTGTGACCCAGTAAAACCGATAAGTGGTCGAGTGTTAATTCGTTAGTAGGCGAACGAAGGAGGCTGCCCCCCTCCTCGATTACCAACTTCGACAGAGGATGCACAAGAGTATCCACACCACAGGAGGTTGGTGGCACCTTAATTGGGATACAGGGAATTGTGGTAATGTCTGGAGGGGAATGGTCTCAAATACACCAAGCACATGGTTCCCATGTGTTTGTTGCCATTCCATTCGCTCCGTTCCAGCCAATATTATGAGCCGTCCTCCCCTCAGCAGCCTCCACTGATCCTCACGGCAGGTAGCGCAGAAGTGTTTTAATACCCGCCACACCCACTTTGAGTCAGCAAATGTTTTCCCGAAGGAGAAGAGCATGCACACATTTAAAAATGATATGCTACTTATCCTTTTATCTAGAAAATGTATTGCACTAACTACATTTGTTTTGATCGCTTTATACATTTATTTGGGGATCCACCCCTGTAAAGGCATTACACACATTGACTGTGATACATTTTTAGTCAGTACTGCAGCTCTTATCTGTAAGTAGTGGATTGACATGTGACCGTTTCCTTTTAACCCTGCCTGTACAAGCCAGAACGTTGTTGGCTATTTGGCATGCACCCGTTGTTCCCTTCTCTGATCTTTCCGATGTTTGTACTCCTTTCGAAATGGCTGACTAAAGAAAAGTGGTTGTGTGTAGTAGACAACGAGAGCCTTCGGCGTCCCTAAGGAAAAAGATTTCTCACTGCTCGTATTAGCGGCCTCGCTCTCCCAGGATTGGAGCTGAAACATGAGCATCCTTTAGGGACGACCCCACCCACATCTCCCTCCGACTTCAACCCCCATGTGACCCGGCTTCCGACCTGGCCAAGAAATAATCCCACACATCCAGTTCCCACTGCTGAATTATCATCAATTTATTTATCCATCCGTTTACTTTCTACATTGGTTTATTTATTCATCCATTGATTTGACTTGTATTTCTCACGCGCTACTTCTCCTCGCAGTCTTCCTCCATTCAGTAGGCTTTGGTGACCCTGGGGCTCATGGGGGGGGGGGGGGTGTTCAGTTCATGAGGGATAAACTGATGACTGAGCAGGGAAGGGGCCAGGGTGGGTAACAGCACGTAACAGCACCTAGAGACCTCCTGACCTCAACATGATGATGTCATGATCTGCTGGATTTAACCAGAGAGCAGTCTGACATCATGGAGTTTAGATTCACTCTATATGGACTTCTAAACCCAAAAACATGTGTCAGAGCCAGAGCATGAGATCCAATGAATCCCTTTAAATCCTTTTTTTGTCTTTAACAGTAAGTCTGCCTGGTTACACTGTGTGGATGCTGCTGTCATGTCTGCCTGGTTACACTGTGTGGATGCTGCTGTCATGTCTGCCTGGTTACACTGTGTGGATGCTGCTGTCATGTCTGCCTGGTTACACTGTGTGGATGCTGCTGTCATGTCTGCCTGGTTACACTGTGTGGATGCTGCTGTCATGTCTGCCTGGTTACACTGTGTGGATGCTGCTGTCATGTCTGCCTGGTTACACTGTGTGGATGCTGCTGTCATGTCTGCCTGGTTACACTGTGTGGATGCTGCTGTCATGTCTGCCTGGTTACACTGTGTGGATGTTGCTGTCATGTCTACCTGGTTACACTGTGTGGATGCTGCTGTCATGTCTGCCTGGTTACACTGTGTGGATGCTGCTGTCATGTCTGCCTGGTTACACTGTGTGGATGCTGCTGTCATGTCTGCCTGGTTACACTGTGTGGATGCTGCTGTCATGTCTGCCTGGTTACACTGTGTGGATGCTGCTGTCATGTCTGCCTGGTTACACTGTGTGGATGCTGCTGTCATGTCTGCCTGGTTACACTGTGTGGATGCTGCTGTCATGTCTGCCTGGTTACACTGTGTGGATGGTTGACTGTTGGTGTGTTGGAGCTGTTAACAGCAGCACTCCAGGACTCTGTCACTTGGGCCAGAGATGAGAGTGTGTGAAGTGAACGTGTGTGAAGAGGGTTGGCAGAGGTCAGTTGTGGCGGCGGTGTGGTGGGTTTTGTTCTAGTGTAATGAGCCGTGAGGTCACATGGTCGCAAAGCAGACGGCCAGTCGCCTGGATCAGGTTATATCTATCTCCAGCCTGTCGGCCAGCCCCCCCCTCCCCCCGTAGCACAGGCGTCCCATCCACAACCGAAACAACCCACAGCACCCCCACAACATCCCCATCTCACACCTGATATTCTTCTCAACCTACATACACTGAGTACACCAAACATTAAGAACACCTCCCCCCTTTACCCTCAGAACAGCCTCAATTCGCCAGGCATGGACTCTACAAGGTGTCAAAAGCATTCCACAGGGATGCTGGCCCATGTTGACTCCAATGCTTCCAATGACACCAATGCTTAGCAGGATGTCCTTTGGGTGGGGGACCATTCTTGATACACACAGGAAACTGTTGAGCGTGAAAAACCGAGCAGCATTTCAGTTCTTGACACAAACCAGTGCTCCTGGCACCTACTACCATACCCTGTTCAAAGGCACTTAAATCTGTTGTCTTGCCCATTCACCCTCTGAATGGCACACATACACAATCCATGTCTCAATTGTCTCAAGGCTTAAAAATCTGTCTTTAACCGGTCTTCTCCCCTTCATCTACACTGATTGAAGTGAATTTAACAAGAGACATCATTAAGGGATCATAGCTTTCACCTAGATTCACCTGGTCAGTCTATGTCATGGAAAGAGCAGGTGTTCTTAATGTTTTGTATACTCAGTGTATGTAGTTTCTCCCACCCACCACCCCTCTCAAATGATGTATCATGGAGAAATGTTTGCTTGTCTTCATGTGGTGCTTTTAGTCTGTAGTGTCTCCCATCTGAGCATCCAGTTAGTTTAGCGCTCTGTTGCCATTGGTTAAGCATGAGCTAATGTCATCAGGAGCTTTTAACATTTTAGACAGGCTTAATGACCAGCACAGTGAAGAGAGTGAGCTGAGGAGAGAGAGAGAGAGCTGAGGAGAGAGAGGGAGCTGAGGAGAGAGAGGGAGCTGAGGAGAGAGGGAGGGAGCTGAGGAGAGAGGGAGGGAGCTGAGGAGAGAGGGAGGGAGCTGAGGAGAGAGGGAGGGAGCTGAGGAGAGAGAGAGGGAGCTGAGGAGAGAGAGAGGGAGCTGAGGAGAGAGAGAGGGAGCTGAGGAGAGAGAGAGGGAGCTGAGGAGAGAGAGAGGGAGCTGAGGAGAGAGAGAGGGAGCTGAGGAGAGAGAGGGAGGGAGAGAATGACTGACGGGTGTTTTTATCAGGGTAATAAAACACTAGTTCCTCCTCCTTATCAGCTTATCTCTGTGTTTCTCTTACCCATGAATAGATTACCGACACCCTCATTCTGTGTGGGTGTGTCTGTGTAAGGTGTTTTTGCATAATGCTATTCTTTCAAAGAGCAGAAATGTGCAGGGTGCGTTTATGCTTTTCATTGTCAATGTGACCCAAAACTGTGCTCCTAACAAACACTATTTCATTCATCTTGGCCAAGGTGCAGAATGGGTCATAAACACACCACAACAGACATCACAGCAGTCACCTAAATCCATACAACCCAGATAATTATGACATATCCTGTTCCACACATCTTAATCCACATATTCAACACGCTGAACTGTAATGTCAAGCAGTGTCAGAGGAAGGCCTGGAGTGGCTGGAGGTACCAATGTACCAAGTCCGGAACCAAAACGACCCTGAACAGCTTCTACGCCCAAGCCATAGGACTGACTGGTAAATAGTTAACCAAATATCTACATTGAACCTTTTTGCGCTCTCTTTTGACTCATCACATACGCTGCTACTACTGATAATTATCGATCCTGTTGCCTAGTCACTTTACCCCTACCTATAATACATATCTACCTCAATTACCTCGTACACTGTATATAGACTCTTTTCCCCCCCTATTGTGTTATTGACTGTACGTTTGTTTATTCCATGTGTAACTCTGTGTTGTTGTTTGTGTCACACTGCTTTGCTTTATCTTGGCCAGGTCGCAGTTGTGAATGAGAACTTGTTCTCAACTAGCCTACCTGGTTAAATAAAGGTTAAATATATATTTTTTAAATTAAGTACCCCTGCACATCGACTACATACTGGTACCTAGTGTATATATCCAAGTTACCCTTACTCATTGTGTATTCTTTCCTTGTGTTATAATTTTTTTCTATAATTTTTAAATGTTTCTCTATTCATTGTTGGAAAGGGCCCGTAGGCTAAACCTGTTGTTTACAAAGCATGTGACAAATAAACTTTGATTTGATTTTGTAGTCAGTTAAGACCTCAGCATATAATACATGTACAGTATGACAGATAGGTTAGCCTAATGTAACGGTTTGTGAAAGTGTGCAGCAAGTAGGTCGGGGCTTTTACAATAGAATTATGAACAGTTTCTTTATCTTTTAAGATAAAACTGAACAGTGTTGCAAAAAATATATATATTAGCCTTTATTCTTTTTGGAACTCTTGAAAACATGCTAGAATGGAAATTAGGTCTAATCCCCCAGACACTTGGGACCCCGATTCCGCAGACGCTCACCAAGCAGCTCCGCTCCGGTGAGATGGTATAATGGAGCCTTTTGTTTTATTAAAACATCCTTTCAGGACAATGCGCCCTTTACAGTGACGGATGAACGAACCTCGACAACACCCGAGGGGGGCACAGCGGGTCTTGCAACCGCTACAAGACGTATAGGAGCCCCCTGCGAAGCTAAAGCCAGGGGACCACAGCCCCACCCCCCTCGACAAACTACAATACACATAGAGCAGTAGTGGATCCGCCAGCATCCGGCACCGTAGCTTGTTAATATTTAATGGATCATGTTACTCATTAAACACAACGTTCCAAAACATCTGTTATTCCCGGAGAATAAAAACAATATATTTATTGACGTATAATTTTCTGGTTGTTCGGTTAACCATATACTGTACAACCTTGAGGAACACTAATAAGGCATCACCCAAGACACCCATAAGCTTCTCTTAGAATTTGTGTGGTTTCCTTATACGTTATATACTGATAACCTCTCAACACGTTTGACTGCATCCTAGTTATCATTCATGCTGCCCAATTCTAATATCATTAAGGTTACTTAAACAATCATGTGTGATTCGATGTAAGTGGTTGCCACTAAATACGTGCTATAGGTCTTTGGGTAGATTAATATAAAATAATAGGTTATATCTTCCCAAAGTGGGCGAAGTTCATAACCGCCCTCGTGTGTTGCGGACCCGCTGCACGTTGTTCATTGATTGATAGTTTCTTTGTTTTTCCAACAACCGCACGTGTAGAGTGTACACTCGCCACAATTGTACAATTTGGCTGGTAGGTCTACACATGAAACTACTTACCCCATGTGCGAAGTCGGTGGGTGCAGCAAAACCAAAGTCGGCCGATGTAGTTGTGGTTGTTGTCGCCTTAGGTGTAGCATGTGGCTACCTATCTCCAAATCAAATGCATTTTCAAAAGTTCACCGGATTTGTGAGCGCTGTCTTCTTCTGGGTCGAGGGTAATGATGACAATCAATATTTCGGATGACGACTAGACAGTGTTGCTTGTCTAGTCACAGGTAAATCCATAGCTGTAACTACTCTGCCTCAAAAAATATATATACTGCGAAGACTGAATGATTCCCAACACAAAAGACTTTAAAGACAATGCCTAAGACTTCTCGTTCGGCTCATACGTTCTCCTTTGTTGCTCTATCCCCAGTGTCCGTGTGGTTGTTCCTTCTCTAACTCTGAGAACAACAGCTCCACCGGCTATGGAACAACAGGGAGGCGCGCGCACATTACGCACATGTCACACACATATTACTCCACTCAAAACCACTGTCGAAACGTCCTGCTACAGAATATTAACACCAGTCCCATTGGCGGTTAATGGTTTTCACTTATTATGTTCAGATAAACCCTCTACCTTTATTCATAGTCACTAATTAGACTTACATGATAACAGATAGCATTTTCATGGTGAGTTTTTCTCTGTCCAGTGTACAAATGAACTGCAGATGTTTTCGTCCTTAATGTTCCACCACCTCACTTCCGGAGCCCTCGCGCTCCCTGGATGAACGTGAGTCCAGTGCTCCTCCAAATCTTAACTAGCCTGAGATCCGAGGAGTCTTCTGATTGACTACAGTACTACAAATACTGTCTCTGGCATACAGGCTATTCATATACTGAAGAATGTCATTGTTTCCCGTACATTATTTGTAATTAGATTTTACTATAAGGGAAGGGAAATGTATTTGCATTTCAACTTTGATATGGCTCATAGCAAAACATGTAAATAAGCGTTGAGTCAGTTGTTCATGTTGACTCATTCTTGTTTTTGTCTTTAATCAATACATCATGGCAATTGGTCTGCTGTCAGTCAAGAAGGTAGGGGAGAGGTGAGTATGGGCATGTTCTGTCAGTCATTATCAAGCCAGAAATCCAGCCTAGCTACTGTACCGTGATGCAGAGTGACATCAATGTAATGGTGTTGTATACGGCAGACCAGAGACCACATGACACATTACACACATCTTGGTGGCAAATGAAACTAGGTAATGAAACGCACACAGATGAAACATAAAGTCCATACACTGTCTGCTTTCTCCCCCTGTGTTGGTGAGTGAGTTGAGAGTGAATAGAGCTGCATAGTTAGAGGAGACAGGCAGTGATTGGGCAACCCCCCACCCACCAACTGTAGACATCCTTCCCACCTTTCTTCCTTCCACCTCTCCTCCTCCACCAGCTGCGTGGGAGGTGTTCTCTCAGAAGCAGGGAAATTGTGAAATTATCTTGAATAGAAACACACTGTATATTTGGGAGAAATCAAAAGGAGACTCAAAGTAAACGTTCTGTTTCTCTGGAAACTGAGAGTGGCTCTTCAACATGTGGGCGTACCTACCCTCTAAGGCGCCAATAGTTTTCGTACTTCCATGTCAATGACGTACTCCACTTAAGCGTTGTCAGTTTGAATGGACAGTGAGTAATCTGGATGTCTAGCAAGCGCTCATTATGGACTGACTGCACATTGTCAGGGAGTTTATGATGGGACAAGACGTTTGTGAGAGAGTGCATTGCAGAGCCTCACAGAGGAGAGAGGAACCCCCAACCTTGCAGCTCCCACTTAGCTCAGGGGAGGGGTCAAGAGCCCTGACCTCACTTCCTGTTGGGGCTACTCACAAGCATTCCATTGTCTGTGAGAATGTGACTGGGCTCTTGAGACTCCCCACATCTGGCAGCTGTTATTACGGCCCCTGCATGGTGAAACATCTGTCGATGTGCCTTTGAGCAAAGCGCAACCCTAATTTCTCCTGGAAGTCACTTTGGATAAGAATGTCTGCCAAATGACAAAACAAATGTAAATGTGAAGTGCCTTTCTTGTAAGTGAACATGGATTGTTGTGATGCAGTCTGTGGTTACCTGACTTGTCTCTAGCCCTATGTAGTTATGTGAAAGTGAGAGAGAGCGAGAGACAGACAGACATTTAGAGGAACAAAACTATTTCTTGTAATGTCTAGCAAGCAGACCTGGGCAGAAAAAGTTGTATTTTGTAGTTTACTAGAAAACACCAACTTTTCAAATACTCGAGGTAGTCCAACAGTAGTCAGATATAGAAAATAAACTACAGGCAATTATTTCCATTGATATTCAAATAAAGGTCTCCGAAAAACAAATCACTTTTGAAAGTATTTTGAATACCTCTCAGAAAAACACATAATATTGAGAGGTATTTTATATGCAAGTTATTAAAAATATATACACTGAACAAAAATATAAATGCAACATCCAATGATTTTACTGAGTTACAGTTTACATAAGGAAATCAGTCAATTGAAATAAATTAATTAGGCCCTAATCTATGGATTTAGCATATTTAAAACTATAGTTATCCCAGGACTGCTAGCAAGCAAAATGTCCCAGTGAGTAAGAGCAGATATTGTGACTCCTCAACTCATCTCCATACCTCTTCTCAGACCCAACAAGCCAGAGTGGTATTAGACGATCTGAGGATCTGAGTTTCCTTTATTTCTACTTTTAGATGCTGGCCAGCCTTCACTAGGGAAGTCATCACAACAGTCAAGCGTAACTGTTCTCATGCTCTATTTCAGTGAAAGGGGACTTTCCATGGCTAAATGGTATACATTTAACCTATTTTCTGCGGTGTTTACAGATGCAAGGATGTTGTCAAAGTCCTGCAGGGGAATTTCAAGGGGGACCATTATTTAGTGTACACTGAATGCACAAGGTCTAGTTTTCCTCCTTTGCACAAAGAGCAGGCAAGATAATACTAAGAACATATTCTTACTATTCTGCATGAGGATTGCTGGGTGAAATCCACTGTATATTCCTGTTAATATTACCTTGTTTGGATTTGAAAAAGAGAATTAAAGAGAAAAGCAGGGGAAGGATCTCTTACTCACATCACTTCCTCTTCTGAAGTCAGAGAGTAGCTCCACAAAGCCTGGACATAAGCCTTCCTCTTTCCGCCACAGATGCTCCAAAGTTAGACTTTATATTTTTAGCACTGTGAATGTTCCTTAAGTCATGTGTATCTGTAACCCATTCTTGTGATACAATGAGACCTGATGGTCACAATGACATGAATAATGATACTCTGAGTATTCACATTCAGGTCAAAGGATGTGGAAATGATTTTGGTTATGTAACACTTTTGTCCCCGTTAGTCTCCAGAGCGACATATTTCTCACCAACTGATGATTGAGACAGAAGGGGCACAGGGTTAATTTTACCATAAGCTCATAGCCTCATTTTAGTTTAGGTTTACCAGTAACCTTTCTAGTGCAATTTTCTAGCGCAAATATGCTTTACCACAAAGCAGTTATACAACATACAATACTCCTATTTTTGGTTCTATCTTGGACCTAGGGTAGTGCTGCAAACAGTCAGAACATGAGAGAACAGGACACAGCTGAAGGGGCTTTGCACGCTTGCATGTGATTGTGGTTCAGCACCATATTCTACATTCTATTTTATGAATACAGCAAAGGGCATGTTCTAAGAATTGTCAATATGATTTCTGGATGTTCAAATCAATAGTGTTACTGTAGATGAACAGGCAGCCATAGGCCTCAGCTACAGCTGCTTCCAGCCACTCTGAAAAATCACTCAAACCTGTGCCATTAACCATCAGTAAGTATCCTGATGCGCTGTGTGATTCAATCAATGGAGCAATGGGACCGAGTGGCGCAGCGGTCTAAGGCACTAGTGCTAGAGGCGTTACTACAGACCTGGGTTCTATACCTAGCTGTATTACAACCGGCTGTGATCAGGAGTCCCATAGGGCGGTTCACAATTGGCCCAGCGTCGCCCGGGTTAGGGGAGGGTTTGGCCGGGGTAGGCCGTCATTGTAAACAAGAATTTGTTCTTAACTGACGTGCCTAGTTAAATAAAGGTTAAATAAAAAAATAAAGACAGCAGGCGGTGTGTGCTGCTGGTTGTAGAGGAGGAATGTGTGTGTGTCATTGCTGGGTGTTTTTGTTCCCCCCATACCTCTTAACAGACAGAGTAAACATTGTCGCTTGGACGTCTGCTGATCTTCTCCTCTCTCCAAATCACCCATTAGTGGCTTAAGTGTTGGTCATGCAACATGTCTCTCTCTCTCTCTCCCTCTCTCTGCCTGTCTGTCTGTTGTTCACAGGTTATGTGGTAAAACAGGTCCCCCTGCTCCCCCTCCTCCATAAATACCTCTAGTGTTACCTTCCCCTCTTATCTCTAACCTGATCTTCTAGCGTTCTCTTACCTACACAGTAGACTTGTAGTTGTTAGAAACATTTGATCTCTTCGTTGTGGGGTGAGGTTCACCTCATTGTCCACACCACATGGTGGGCACTTTGTTTCCCCCCACTTAAATGAAACCGTATGTGCTTTTGTTAGTTATGTACATGATGGGTACGTGAAGCCATGTGAAGCCACTTATAACACCAGATTTCATTACAGGCATATTATTATTATACATATTTTATAACTGCCAGGCCTTGTTGTACTCATCTTCTGTTTGCTGCCTGTCTGTCCTTTGTTAGTGTTTTCTCTGTGTGTCTTTGTGTTTTCTCTGTGTGTGGCTGTGTGAGGGGAGTCTCTCTGAACGTATATGATCTGTCTATTTATTTTCCTAGCAGAGCTCTCTGTGTGTCTTTGTGTTTTCTCTGTGTGTCTTTGTGTTTTCTCTGTGTGTCTTTGTGTTTTCTCTCTGTGTGGCTGTGTGAGGGGAGTCTCTCTGAACGGATATGATCTGTCTATTTATTTTCCTAGCAGAGCTCTCTGTGTGTCTTTGTGTTTTCTCTGTGTGTGGCTGTGTGAGGGGAGTCTCTCTGAACGTATATGATCTGTCTATTTATTTTCCTAGCAGAGCTCTCTGTGTGTCTTTGTTTTCTCTGTGTGTCTTTGTGTTTTCTCTGTGTGTGGCTGTGTTTTCTCTGTGTGTCTTTGTTTTTTCTCTCTGTGTGGCTGTGTGAGGGGAGTCTCTCTGAACGTATATGATCTGTCTATTTATTTCCCTAGCAGAGCTCTCTGTGTGTCTTTGTGTTTTCTCTGTGTGTCTTTGTGTTTTCTCTCTGTGTGGCTGTGTGAGGGGAGTCTCTCTGAACGTATATGATCTGTCTATTTATTTTCCTAGCAGAGCTCTCTGTGTGTCTTAGTGTTTTCTCTGTGTGTCTTTGTGTTTTCTCTGTGTGTGGCTGTGTTTTCTCTGTGTGTCTTTGTGTTTTCTCTCTGTGTGGCTGTGTGAGGGGAGTCTCTCTGAACGTATATGATCTGTCTATTTATTTTCCTAGCAGAGCTCTCTGTGGGTATGAGTGAGATGTTTCCGTGGTGCAGTGGATCTCAGTGAGTAGCCAATGTTAAAGGGTTCCACCCCTTTTGCCCAGGAATCTCTCTCAGGAGTATAGAGTTACCCCGATTATTATAGCCTGGACTCAATAGACTGTTCCCATGTTCAACTTTATTCATGTGTGTGAGTGTGTGGATGTGTTGTTGTGTCTCTGTGTGTTGGTTACTCTACTGGTGTATTGGGCCATATCTATTATGTTCCATTTCAGTGTGTGTGACTCTGCCATCACCTCTCTCCCTCTGACAGGGTGGAGAAAGGAGGGCAGGGAGGTCCAGAGAGCTCCATGGTGAGGGACGGTATGGACACAGGGATTGGGAGATGAGGGACACGAGGTAGGGGTTGGGGGACTTCCTGGAGCTTAGACCCTGTGTTTACAGAGCCTAGCTGAAGTACCAGTATGAAAACACATTCTCATCCGCACATTCATTATTAAACTAGGCTCTATGAACATGATAACTCAGAGAGAATGTTTTCCTAAACAGGACCTGTCATTTGTGCTGTCATACAACTCTTGTCAGTCATCTTAGATTCTCCTTCTTCGTGTGTGTCTGGTTGAAAGGTAAATACATGTACATATCAGAGGAGGCTGGTCGTTGGAAACATTTAACATTTTTAGATACATCAATGAGAAATATCTGTTTAAAAACACTGTTCTGAAATGTTCTAATCTCAATAACACCCCCCTCATTTGAGGACGGCTATTTTTAGTCCTCCTCTAGAAAACACACCCGGCTCTGTTTATAAAAAATTATAAACAACGTCAATAGACAGCCTATAAGTATGGCATACCACATAGGACAAATGAACAGATAACCAATCTGATGTCTTGCAGTAGCAATTGACATCTTTCTCATCCAATCAAAGGATTGAATAATCTCTCATACTGTAGGCATGTGCGATTTGAATGATTTTGATGAACTGGTTAACATTTTCAAGGCCAGCTATAGCAAGCATGTTACACATTAGTTATTAATTACCAAAGGCTTTGTATTTTTAATTGGGGTGCCACTATGCACACATGAGCTTGTCAGCTATCTACGAGCCAGCTCTGGTCCAGGGCGTTACTTACGTGTAAGATGTAAACAAATAATTCCTAACAACTGGAATAAAAATAGATGTATTTCCCCAGTCATTTTCACCCGTCCTCCTCAACTTCTCAAGTCTAAAACAGGCATGAGCAGCAAGCACAGATAAACAGGAACAACAGACTGAGTTTAGGAATTCTTTGACCTGTGTGTGAGTTCAAATGCTTAATATACTCGAAGGTTTAGATCAATGGTTATGGTGTGTGCCTTTCTCTCCCCCGTGTGTGTGTGTTTGTGCACATATGTGTGTGTGTGTTTGTGCACATATGGGTGGGTGTCGTGTGTGTGTTTGATGTGTAAGATTGTCGCTGAATACTCTTTTGCACGTTCTCCCGCTCCAGCTGTGCAACATCTGGACCCATAGGTTGACCTGCAGTATGTAGCCTACTAACTGGATGGGCAGTCTTAGAGACAGCTACATGCGTACTCAGATAAAAGAGAAAGAAATTGGAGCATAGATGTTTCCCAGCGTTGGCACAGCTCAGCAGGACACCCCGAAGAAAGGAACGCTTGGGCTCCCAAATGCACTCATGCAGACTGTTACTACCCTGAAGATTTTGGGAAGGAGAGGGTGGAGGGTGGTGTTTTGGAGGACAGTAAATGATGTGTGAGGATGGGGGAGCTGAGAGAGTTGGGTAAAAAGGTGAAAATAGGTTAAGGAAATCGAGGAAGGGTGGATGGATGGATGCAGAGGAGTTGAAGGAAGTGAAGTGTGTCGGTAGAGGGTAAAATGAGCTTTCAGTAAGCAGGTCAAGCGTGAGCCTTTTGGAATCTCACCTCCAGGAGATTGTACGCACACTGCCAGTTGTTTACCTGAGAGATAGAGCAGAAGATCAGTGTATGTGTGTGTGCATGTGTGTGTGTGTCTTACTCACTTTGTGTATTTGTGACAGGGATAACTGTGCATGCAGGATTTGTTTGTATAAGTGTGTTTACAAAAGAGTGTTTGTGCCGACATGTGTCAAACACACACATCTCTCCCCTCTCCACTTCCTTATCTTCTAATCTCTCAGGGCAGGATTGGCTTGTTGACTGCAGGGGTCAATGTTGGGGTCAAAAGGGGATCAGGGTCAGGCCATAACAAGAGCACAGCTTTAATCTCTCTCTCTCTCTCTCTCTCTCTCTCTCTCTCTCTCTCTCTCTCTCTCTCTCTCTCTCTCTCTCTCTCTCTCTCTCTCTCTCTCTCTCTCTCTCTCTGTCTCTCTCTCTCTCTCTCTCTCTCTCTCCTCTCTCTCTCTCTCTCTCTCTCTCTCTCTCTCTCTCTCTCTCTCTCTGCTGTCCAGACCAGACAAACCCCCTCTATGGCCCCCATGCACTCTCCTTCACACCCTGGTCCTTTTCACACTATTGTGCCGTCCTGAATCGTACTTTGCTGGCTCGGATATTTTCTTTCCACTTTGTCCTTTCTAGCATAGTTCCAGCAACTATGATGGATGGTAACCAGGCCAGTGAAGTACAGCTTGGCTCAACTCAGTAGGTTAAAAAGAGTACTTCCGTTAAGAGGGAAAACTAATGTGAAGATGACTAAGGGATATCTGTGAGTGTGTATGAGTGTGTGTCTATGTTTACTTGTGTGACAGACAGAGTGACAGGGTGGTGGAATGTGCGTATCGTAAAATAACAAAGGCTATGAGAGGAGATGACAGGGAGACAGTGAGGGTCTAGATCTCACACTCTGCCGACACAGCCTGGAGCAGTGCAGTCTACAGACATCCCAGACACACTGCCGACAGCCTGGAGCAGTGCAGTCTACAGACATCCCAGACACACTGCCGACACAGCCTGGAGCAGTGCAGTCTACAGACATCCCAGACACTCTGCCGACACAGCCTGGAGCAGTGCAGTCTACAGACATCCCAGACACACTGCCGACACAGCCTGGAGCAGTGCAGTCTACAGACATCCCAGACACACTGCCGACACAGCCAGGAGCAGTGCAGTCTACAGACATCCCAGACACACTGCCGACACAGCCTGGAGCAGTGCAGTCTACAGACATCCCAAACACTCTGCCGACACAGCCTGGAGCAGTGCAGTCTACAGACATCCCAGACACACTGCCGACACAGCCTGGAGCAGTGCAGTCTACAGACATCCCAGACACACTGCCGACACAGCCTGGAGCAGTGCAGTCTACAGACATCCCAGACACACTGCCGACACAGCCTGGAGCAGTGCAGTCTACAGACATCCCAGACACACTGCCGACACAGCCTGGAGCAGTGCAGTCTACAGACATCCCAGACACACTGCCGACACAGCCTGGAGCAGTGCAGTCTACAGACATCTCAGACACACTGCCGACACAGCCTGGAGCAGTGCAGTCTACAGACATCTCAGACACACTGCCGACACAGCCTGGAGCAGTGCAGTCTACAGACATCTCAGACACACTGCCGACACAGCCTGGAGCAGTGCAGTCTACAGACATCCCAGACACACTGCCGACACAGCCTGGAGCAGTGCAGTCTACAGACATCCCAAACACTCTGCCGACACAGCCTGGAGCAGTGCAGTCTACAGACATCCCAGACACACTGCCGACACAGCCTGGAGCAGTGCAGTCTACAGACATCCCAGACAAACTGCCGACACAGCCTGGAGCAGTGCAGTCTACAGACATCCCAGACACACTGCCGACACAGCCTGGAGCAGTGCAGTCTACAGACATCCCAGACACACTGCCGACACAGCCTGGAGCAGTGCAGTCTACAGACATCTCAGACACACTGCCGACACAGCCTGGAGCAGTGCAGTCTACAGACATCTCAGACACACTGCCGACACAGCCTGGAGCAGTGCAGTCTACAGACATCCCAGACACTCTGCCGACACAGCCTGGAGCAGTGCAGTCTACAGACATCTCAGACACACTGCCGACACAGCCTGGAGCAGTGCAGTCTACAGACATCCCAGACACACTGCCGACACAGCCTGGAGCAGTGCAGTCTACAGACATCTCAGACACACTGCCGACACAGCCTGGAGCAGTGCAGTCTACAGACATCCCAGACACACTGCCGACACAGCCTGGAGCAGTGCAGTCTACAGACATCCCAGACACACTGCCGACACAGCCTGGAGCAGTGCAGTCTACAGACATCCCAGACACACTGCCGACACAGCCTGGAGCAGTGCAGTCTACAGACATCTCAGACACACTGCCGACACAGCCAGGAGCAGTGCAGTCTACAGACATCCCAGACACACTGCCGACACAGCCTGGAGCAGTGCAGTCTACAGACATCCCAGACACACTGCCGACACAGCCAGGAGCAGTGCAGTCTACAGACATCCCAGACACACTGCCGACACAGCCAGGAGCAGTGCAGTCTACAGACATCCCAGACACACTGCCGACACAGCCAGGAGCAGTGCAGTCTACAGACATCCCAGACACACTGCCGACACAGCCTGGAGCAGTGCAGTCTACAGACATCCCAGACACACTGCCGACACAGCCAGGAGCAGTGCAGTCTACAGACATCCCAGACACTCTGCCGACACAGCCTGGAGCAGTGCAGTCTACAGACATCCCAGACACACTGCCGACACAGCCTGGAGCAGTGCAGTCTACAGACATCCCAGACACACTGCCGGGGCGGGACACAACACCAGACATTCACAGTCACCTACACAAGAAAATGGCCACAAAGGACACCAATTGTCCAGCTGAGACCGTCCATGACACAGCTATTTCAGTTTTACCATCCATGTTCATGACCAGTTGATATATAAAATACAATTTTGCCTTCTTTTCAGTGCAGATTTGTCTTTTGATGTGCATGTCTCGGCACTCAGCAGTTTGCAATGAAAGGGACCATGGTGTTAGCTATCCTCCACCAGGGATCTGGGAGTGATGTTGTTATTGTAAATCACAGTTGAAACACACTTGAAATTGAGCAGAGATTTACTGACTGTGCAGCGGTAGCTCCCCTGCTGCTCACCACATCACACCACCACCTCCACCCTGGGGTCTGGTGCTTTGATCTCCTACACACTCTACACATTCTTCCCTTCTCCATGTCACTTCACTTCCCTCTCCCATGTGCATAAGGGGCTGGCAGACAGGAACTGAACACTGTTCCAGTCGCCCAGACCTCTGTCTTCACGGTCACCAGGGTCACCACAACGGTCACCCTGACAAACCACCGCTGCTGTTGGCCAAATAAGTGATGATCTTTTCCGACTCTCGTTTTCATTTCCCTCCTTTACGCAATCACAGGAGGGCGGGAAGGAGGGAACATATTGTGCAACATTGGAATCATCACACGGCATGGTAAATGTTTCATGGTCACCCATTTTCCATCTCACATGAGATAGCGGCTATTTTCATAGTCAATAATGGCACTGTTTATTTTTTGCACGAAGGTCAGGAGTTTTTATAGCATGGAACGGTGGGAGATCATCTCTCTCTCTCTCTCTCTCTCCTTCCCTCTCTCTCTCTCTCTCTCTCTCCTGCACTCTCTCTCTCCTTCCCTCTCTCTCTCTCTCTCCTTCCCTCTCTCTCTCTCTCCTTCCCTCTCTCTCTCTCTCTCTCCTGCACTCTCTCTCTCTCTCTCCTGCACTCTCTCTCTCTCTCTCTCTCTCTCTCTCTCTCTCTCTCTCTCTCTCTCTCTCCTGCACTCTCTCTCTCCTTCCCTTTCTCTCTCTCTCCTTCCCTCTCTCTCTCTCTCTCCTTCCCTCTCTCTCTCTCCTGCTCTCTCTCTCCTTCCCTCTCTCTCTCTCTCTCCTTCTCTCTCTCTCTCTCTCTCTCTCTCTCTCTCTCTCTCTCTCTCTCTCTCTCTCTCTCTCTCTCTCTCTCTCTCTCTCTCTCCTGCACTCTCTCCTGCACTCTCTCTCTCTCTCTCTCTCTCTCTCTCTCCCTCTCTCTCCCCCTCTCTCTATCTGTCTCTCTCTCTCTCCTGCACTCTATTTCGCTATCTCTCTCTCTCTCTCTCTCTCTCTCCACAGTCGTCATCAGGTTGGGTCTGTTATGTTGATTCTCCCCCTGGTTCCTGCTGCTGCTGCCTCCACTCCTCTTTCCTTCCCCTGACCTGTAAACGGGGTGTTGAGACAGTGAGCAGGGAGCAGGAAGGCCTCGAGCAGGACAAGGCTCCTCTGTGCTGCAGACCAGAACAGGCCAGGGGAGGGGAGACCAGAGTGGAGGATGGGGGATGGATGGAGGAGGGGAAGCAAGGTTTTGGCGGAGTTTGGTGATGCTGATACAGCTGTGCCGTAATTACATTATGACCTCACCGGTCACATCCAATCAAAACTGAAATAACACGGCGGCCACAGTCTATCAAAACGGCAAATCCATTGGCAATTCAAAGAAAAGGGGTGAAAGACTAGGAGCCCAAAGAGAATAGAAAATTGAACGCCATCACCCTTATTACATAAACTATAGACACTACTGTATAAACACAATGTTAACTGTAAACACTCACCTATTACACAGTGTGCTCTAAATACTCAAAGCTAAGATTCCACCCACACATGGTCTACTTAAGCAATAAGGCCCGAGGAGGTGTGGTATATGGCCAATATACCATGCTAAGGGCTGTTCTTACGCACGACCCAACTCAGAGTGCCTGGACACAGCCCTTAGCCTTGATATATTGGCCATATACCACAAACAGCCGATGTGCCTTATTGCTATTATAAACTGGTTACCAATGTAATTATACACACTACCGTTCAAAAGTTTGGGGTCACTTAGAAATGTCCTTGTTTTCCATGAAAACATACATGAAGTGAGTTGCAAAATTAATAGGAACTAGGCAATAACTTATTTAACTAGGCAAGTCAGTTATGAACAAATTCTTATTTACAATGACGGCCTACGAAAAGGCAAAAGGCCTCCTGCGGGGACGGGGGCCTGGATGAGGGCTGGCCCATGGAGCCATTTCCCATACATCTCTGTTTTTCGGGCATCTGGTATTATTTTTGGGTTACCAAGCAGCGATTTAAAAAATTGTTTTAAATGCATTTAAGGGGGTTCCAGACCTCCATGCACGCTATGGGAGCACCCTATAAATAAATAAATAGATAAATATTGTCACGCCCTGATCTGTTTCACCTGTTCCGGTGATTGTCTCCACCCCCTCCAGGTGTCGCTTATTTTCCCCAGTGTATTTTTCCATGTGTTTCCTGTCTCTCTTTCTCAGTTCATCTTGTATGTTAGTCAAGTCAACCAGCGTGTTTTTCCCGTTCTCCTTTTGCTATTCTCTTTTTGACAGTTTTCCCGGTTTTGACCCCTGCCTGACTCTGTACTACTTTCCCGCCTGCCTGATCATCCTGCCTGCCCTGACCTTGATTCTGTCTGCCCTTTGGTACCTTTTGGAGTCTGAACTAGTTTTGACCCTTTGCCTGTCCACGACCATTCTCTTGCCTTACTCTTTTGGATTAATAAATATTGTAAGACTCCAACCATCTGCCTCCTGTGTCTGCATCTGGGTCTCGCCTTGTGTCATGATGAAATACAATATAAATATAGGACAAAACAAACAACACTACATAAAGAGAGACCTAAGACAACATAGCAAGGCAGCAACACATGACAACACAGCATGGTAGCAACACAACATAACAACATGGTAATAACACAACATTATTGGGCACAGACAATAGCACAAAGGGCAAGAAGGTAGAGGCAACAATACATCACACAAACCAGCCACAACTGTCTGTAAGAGTGTCCATGATTGAGTCTTTGAATGAAGAGATTGAGAACTGTTCAGTTTTAGTATTTGTTGCAGCTCGTTTCAGTTTCTAGCTGCAGCAAACTGAAAAGACAAGCGACCCAGGGATGTCTGTGCTTTGGGGACCTTTAACAGAATGTGACTGGCAGAACGGGTGTTGTATGTGGAGGATGAGGGCTGCAGTAGATATCTCAGTTAGGGGGGAGTGAAGCCGAAGAGGGTTTTATAAATAAGCATCAACCAGTGGGTCTTGCGACGGGTTTACAGAGATGACAAGTTTACAGAGGAGTATAGAGTACAGTGATGTGTCCTATAAGGATCATTGGTGGCAAATCTGATGGCCGAATGGTAAAGAACATCTAGCCGGTCGAGAGCACCCTTACCTGCCGATCTATAAATGGTGTCTCTGTAATCTAGCATCGGTAGGACGTTGACAAGGTTATAAATAATGATTTTTAATTGAAATAATTGTGTACTTCAAACTTCGCTTTCGTCAAAGAATCCTCTATTTGCAGCAATTACAGCCTTGCAGACCTTTGGCATTCTAGTTGTCAATTTGTTGAGGTAATCTGAAGAGATTTCACCCCATGCTTCCTGAAGCACCTCCCACAAGTTGGATTGGCTCGATGGGCACTTCTTACACACCTGCTCCCACAACAGCTCAATAGGGTTGAGATCCGGTGACTGTGCTGGACACTCCATTATAGACAGAATAGCAGCTGAGTGCTTCTTCCCTAAATAGTTCTTGCATAGTTTGGAGCTGTGCTTTGGGTCATTGTCCTGTCGCCATCCACAGGGTACGGCATGGCGTTGCAAAATGGAGTGATAGCCTTCCTTCTTCAAGATTCATTTAACCCTGTACAAATCTCCCACTTTACCACCACCAAAGCACCCCAGACAATCACATTGCCTCCACCATGCTTGACAGATGGCGTCAAGCACTCCTCCAGCATCTTTTCATTTTTTTCTGCGTCTCACGAATGTTCTTCTTTGTGATCCGAACACCTCAAACTTAGATTCGTCTGTCCATAACACTTTTTTTCCAATCTTCCTCTGTCCAGTGTCTGTGTTCTTTTGCCCATCTTAATCTTGTATTTTTATTGGCCAGTCTGAGATATGGCTTTTTCTTTGCTACTCTGCCTATAAGACCAGCATCCTGGAGTCACTGTTGACAGTGAGACTGGTGTTTTGCGGGTACTATTTAATGAAGCTGCCAGTTGAGGACTTGTGAGTCATCTGTTTCTCAAACTACACACTGTAATGTACTTGTCCTCTTGCTCAATTGTGCACCAGGGCCTCCCACTCCTCTTTCTATTCTGGATAGAGCCAGTTTGCGTTGTTCTGTGAAGGGAGTAGTACACAGCTTTGTACGAGATCTTCAGTTTCTTGGCAATTTCTCGCATGGAATAGCCTTAACTTCTCAGTACAAGAATAGACTGACGGGTTTCTGAGGAAATGTATTTGTTTCTGGCCATTTTGAGCTTGTAATCGAGCGCACAAATGCTGATGCTCCAGATACTCAACAGTTTTATTGCTTCTTTAATCAGAACAACACATTTCAGCTGTGCTAATGTAACAGTATAGCTTCCGTCCCTCTCCTCACCCCTACCTGGGCTTGAACCAGGGACCCTCTGCACACATCGACAACAGCCACTCTCGAAGCATCGTTACCCATCGCTCCACAAAAGACGCGGCCCTTGCAGAGCAAAGGGAACAACTACTTCGGGGTCTCAGAGCGAGTGACGTCACCGATTGAAATGCTATTAGCGCGCACCCCGCTAACTAGCTAGCCATTTCACATCGGTTGCACTAACATAATTGCAAAAGTGTTTTCTAATGATCAATTAGCCTTTTAAAATTATAAACTTGGATTAGCTAACACAACGTGTCAATGGAACACAGGAGAGATGGTTGCTGATAATTGGCCTCTGTACGTCTATGTAGATATGCCATTAAAAATCAGCCGTTTCCAGCTACAATAGTAATTTACAACATTAACAATGTCGTTGTCACTGTATTTCTGATCAGTTTGATGTTATTTTAATGGACAAAACATTTGCTTTTCTTTCAAAAACAAGGACATTTCTAAGTGACCCCAAACCTTTGTACAGTGGTGTATATATATATATATATATATATATACATTTTACCTTTATTTAACTAGGCAAGTCAGTTAAGAACAAATTCTTATTTACAATGACGGCCTACCAAAAGGCAAAAGGCCTCCTGCTGGGGCTGGAATTAAAAATAAAAATGTAATAAAATATAAATATAGGATAAAACACACATCACAACAAGAGAGACAACACAACACTACATAAAGAGAGACCTAAGACAACAACATAGCAAGGCAGCAACACATGACAACACAGCATGGTAGCAACACAACATAACAATAACATGGTAGCAACACAACATGGTAGCAGCACAAAACATGGTACAAACATTATTGGGCACAGACAATAGCACAAAGAGCAAGAAGGTTGAGACAACAATACATCACACAAAGCAGCCACAACTGTGAGTAAGAGTGTCCATGATTGAGTCTTTGAATGAAGAGATTGAGATATAACTGTCCAGTCTGAGTGTTTGTTGCAGCTCGTTCCAGTCGCTAGCTGCAGCCAACTGAAAAGACGAACGACCCAGGGATGTGTGTGCTTTGGAGACCTTTAACAGAATGTGACTGGCAGAACGGGTGTTGTATGTGGAGGATGAGGGCTGCAGTAGATATCTCAGATAGGGGGGAGTGAGGCCTAAGAGGGTTTTATAAATAAGCATCAACCAGCAGTAAAAATAAATGTTTTGTCGTACCCGTGATATACGGTCTGATATACCACTGCTGTCAGACAATCAGCATTCAGGGCTCGAACAACCCAGTTTATAATGAAAACTAACACTCTGGCCGTCTCACAATCTCACAACATTGATGAGGAAACCTGACTCTGGCCATATTGCATTAAAAAGTCAATTTTTCCCCGCTGAAGCCCAAACCGAGCCGACACTTTTCCAGCTTAAGTAGATGATGACAGATGAGCGCAGTGTGTTGCCATATATTGGATTTCTTATTGAATAATATGATGGGAGTCACGGTGTCAAATAGAGCTGTCTGCCTGGCATACACTGAGACTATGACTGAGGTTTCCACATGATGAAGACTGTAAGTAGTTTCCTTTGTGAACCCACTTTCAGCCTCCAGGCCTTCCAGATGGACTCACTGGGTAATGCCTAGAGATTTAGTATGATGTGAGTCATGCCATTAAATCCATGGCAAACAAAAGTCAAAGCTAATTTAGGGCAGCAGATAGAACAGTCACTGCAACACACACACACCAGGAAGACTGGTTTGTTAATGAGAAGAGAGCAGTTGACACATGGGACAGAGTTCATTGTGAGGAGGGCAGGCCGAGCAGAGCAGTCATCCCTCCAAGGAATTATGGGGACTTCCCTCGCTAGGAATTAGGGGTGGTCTATGGAAAATGTAAGAGACAGGGGCCACATTAGATCCCTGTTAGAACCAAGCCTGTTCAGCCTCAGATCCCTACTACACTACCCCATGAGCGGGAGGTGTGTGTGTGTGTGTGTGTGTGTGTGTGTGTGTGTGTGTGTGTGTGTGTGTGTGTGTGTGTGTGTGTGTGTGTGTGTGTGTGTGTGTGTGTGTGTGTGTGTGTGTGTGTGTGTGTGTGTGTGTGTGTGAGACTAACAAGCTGTGGTGGTATGGAAGTGTTTTGTGACCATGGACCGAGCTGTAATGCTGGAAAACATCCAGTGTTTATCTTGAAAGTCAGAGTTTGGCAACAGTGCAACTGTCCTGAAGAATGCTCCATAAAGTGACGAACATCGCTGCTAGCTAACACAAAAGAAAGCTGGCTTAAATTAAAGGCTCACACGAACCCCTCTTCCAGGGCTATCAGTGATCATGTTAAATTGAAGCAGATTGGTTGAAAAGGTTCTGATAGTTTTACGACTCCATGGTGAAACTATAATAGCAATGCTATGCTAATACGCTGTGGGTCTGTGTGGGTGTTGGTAACTTGCTGGAGGGTTTGTCTTCTTTCTGTTGCATAAGAGGCATTGGTGCTGACAATAACTTATTAGGCCGCTGGTGTGACTCATTGAGAAACTGGTTCAAAGGGGAGAACAATACACTAATAGAGATCAACTCTAGTCCTTTTTATTATTACACTAACAAACACACACCTACAGCTGCATGCACAAACACGCACACACAGAAACACACAAGTCTCACACACACACACACACACACACACACACACACACACACACACACACACACACACACACACACACACACACACACACACACACACACACACACACACACACACACACAAACTCATATGCAGTTGCTCAAGAGACTCTATATACGTATAAGGTTACACATGCTTGCCTCTACGTGCATGTGCATCCACAGCCAACAGAACAACAGTGTGGCTGATTCATTGTCTCAATGTGCATACTGTTCAGTCTGAACTATTGTAATCAGCTGGACTGTTACAAACCAGTCCACTTATCCTCTACAGTCTTCAGCTGACTACTTGAGCCAGGGAAATGCTAGTTACCTAATCATGTGCAGTGTTGACCCCTTAGCTCAAATAACACAGTTGAACTGTAGGGTTCCATCTTTGAGAAACAGATCTACCCTATAGGGATAGACAGAGTTTAGTGTGTAACTCAATGCAATGGACAGGCAGGGGGAAGAGATCGTTCATTAGCTTTCAACCTCCTGAAACCCATCTGGAGGAGAATTGATTTAAAGGCCATGGGTGAAATATAGCTCCTTCCCTGGCCTTCAGACCACATTCACCCCTTAACACCCTGCTCCCTCTCCCCCCAAAATGCCTCAAATTCCAGGAAAAGTTGGAGTGAAGTTTTGGTCTGGGCTCTATAAATCAGTGCTACACTCCCCAGCCGGTCCTTGTTTCAGAGGAACCAGGAGTGAAATATCACCACTCCCTCCACTCCTTAACCCCAACCTAACCAGGTGTCTGTTCAGCTTTGATTCAGACACTCTAACCAAAGATGGTGGATAAATGAAGATAGTTCACTCAGGCCGTTTACCATTGGAAAAAATGGCCAGTACTGGTCTACTTAAAAAAAATGATTGAACCTTTATTTAGCTAGGCAAGTCAGTTAAGAACAAATTCTTATTTACAATGACGACCTACCCCGGCCAAACCCAGACAGCGCTGGGCCAATTGTGCACCGCCCTATGGGACTCCCAATCACAGACGGATGTGATACAGCGTGGATTCGAACAAGGGACTGTAGTGACACCTCTTGCACAGAGATGAGGTGCCTTAGACCGCACCACTCGGGAGCTTAAGGTCTGGCTCTCCCATAGACACCAATGCGATAGCAGCTGGGTCTGGTCTACCTAGATCATTGATTCACATTGAAACAGAAAAATTGAGGGAGTGGGATATCTCGCTTCCTCTTCTGTCTCTGCTCTAACCACAACTGTCTCTGGTCCTGTCTGTCTGTTGCACCATAGTTGAGTCAGAGTCATGCTGCTCCAATCAGACCCTACAGGCCTTATTAACCTATTAATGCTGCTGCGTGTTAGTCACAGTGTCCTTTATAGGCCACAATCAACAGCGGTGCCTTCCATCCATCCCTCTGTGCCTGAGGCTGTTGCTATCTCTAACAGCCATATACCAGGAGGGAAAAGAGAGAAACAGTTAGCCCACAAACACCAAGGAAACCCTTGTTGTCATGGTGAAAATAACACAAACTATGTAGATGGTGGTCAGCGGAGATAATGAATGACTTGGGGATAGCATGCAATATAACAGCTGTCAATAATAGCACCCACACATTTAATGGGTGACATAAGAGGCATTTGTTATGATTCATGACATGCTGGATAGTCACATCAGTAATTAATTGGCCTGTAATTATAATGTGTAAAAGGATTGTGTGTGTGTGTAACTGGTCCTGATACAACCCAGCCCATGGGCCATGTGAGTGATAGACCTGTCTGCACATGCCCATTAAGCCGCAGTGAGGCAGTAGGCTGATTCATATGCAGGGCTAGGTTGGTTCGTTCACAGGTGAATAACACATCCATCAAAGGGCAGCAGCAGATGATCCTCTGTTCTGGGCCAGTCCAAGGAGAAGAGGAGTCATGACAGGACCTCTCAGCTCAGCTCTCATGAATAACACACAAACAGAGAACATCCGTAAACAGTTTAGAAGTAGGGATGAGGGGATTGGAGGGGTGAGAAGGTGAAAGAGTGAACCAGAGCAGTTGATATTCCCTCTGTAGGGGCCCAATAGGGCAGAGTGACATCATCAGCCTTCCTCTGCCTCCCCTGCTCCTATGGGACGTTCTGCCTGTACAAACAAACCCACCCTCTGGGCCTCTTGTCTAATGGGAACCAGACCTGCCCAGGCACTGAACCCTCTCTTTCCCTCCCTCCCTCCGTCTCTCTTTCTTTCTCTCGCTTTCTCTCTTTCTCTCCCTTTCTCCTTCCTTCCTCCTTTCTCTCTCTCTCCATCTCTCTCTCTTTCTCCCTCTCTCACTACACTCCCACACTCCACAAGCAACTACAGCTGAGGGATGCACTTCAATTATCCCAAACAGACCTGAAACTATTTCCTCTCTCTCTCCCACCTTCTTTCCCACATAGCAATGAGTCATGACGTTCCACCTTTCCTCCGCTCTGGCTGACCTCTGTGACCTTGGAGCCACCAGACGCCCACCAACCTTTGCTTATCTCTCGCTCCCAATCTCCCCCTTGACCCTGCTCCTCCTCACAGTTACATGCTCTCTTTCTTGCCCTCCCAACCCTCCCTCCTTCCCTCCCTCCCTAACTCACTCTCTCCCTCCCTCCCTAACTCACTCACTCCCTCACCCCCTTTTCTCTTGCTGATTATTTAATCCCTGTAACACTTTAGCGTCACTCTGGCCCTTGGCAAGCTCTTCATCTTATGTGCTATTTTTCCTTGACCTAGTTTTGAGGTTACGCTTTTCAGCTTGTGAGATAATGCGCTCAGTGGTCTAAGGCACTGCATCTCAGTGCTAGTGGCGTCACTACAGACACCCTGGTTCGAATCCAGGCTGTATCCCAACCGGCCGTGATTGGGAGTCCCGTAGGTCGGCGCAATTGGCCCAGCATCGCCCGGGTTTGGTCGTGGTAAGCCGTCATTACAAATAAGAATTTGTTCTTAACTGACTTGCCTAGTTAAATAAAGGTTCAATATATATATATATATATATATATATATATATACATATATATATATAATTAGACAGTGAGGGGCTATGCTAATTGGACAATCTCATGGCAGTAACTGCATCATTAGATTTCTAACCAATGAGGTAAGCACGTACTAATCACAGACTCTCCACTTGGCCAACAGAGGACGAGGCACCATCTTGGACTGAGTGTCAGTGAGTGAGTGCAGTTCCTCTCTGAATGCAGGTCTGAATGTTCTTATTGTGTAAGGAGTATGTTCATAGTTTATCTGTGAATGTCCTCCCGGTCTCCTAGCAGTTATTTTATCTGAATGTTCTGTTTCACTACAGCATGAATCATGGCACAGAGACAGAGAGAAAAAGAGAGAGCGAGAGAGAGGGAAAGAGAGAGAGCGAGAGAGAGGGAAAGAGAGAGAGCGAGAGAGAGGGAAAGGGAGAGAGAGAGAAATGCTATCAAACCACAGGGACTCCACATCGAGTACAATGCAGAAAGGGCTGGTTGAGAGCGTAACGGATGACATTCACTTCCTAAGACATGAGGCACTGTTTTTATAGTACTTCCTTATCACTGGACGACTGTGTCACTGCTAATTAGCATATCTCTGGAAGATAGAGAACGACAGAGTATGTGTTGCTGCTGCCTTCTGTTCCACTGACTCGCTGTGTGTGTGCGTGCGTGCGTGTGCGTGCGTTTGTATGTGTGCGTGCGCGGTGTGTACTAAGAGTGTGTGTCCAACACTATAATATGTGAGAAGGCCCTAAGGTGGTGTGTGCCAGAATCAGCAGCGGGTGGGGAATGAAATGTCCTGGAAACATAACAGAATGGTTGTAGAGGCAGCAGAGCAGCACCACGAGAATGACTGGAGGGATTGGCAGGGATTCAGACACACTGGATCTTACTGTCACTTCTGTGTCCATCCATCCCTCCATCCCTCCATCCCTCCATATCTCCATCCATCCCCTCAATCACATCCCTCCCTCCCTCCCTCCCTCCCTCCCTCCCTCCCTCCATCCTCCATCCATCCATCCCTCCATCCATCCATCCCTCCATCCCCTCCCTCACATCTGGGCACAGACCCACCAATGTCCCTGCAGGCAGAGTGCTCAGACTCCACAGCCTCCTCAGTGAATTCACCCCCACCCCTCTCTGCCCCCCTCCTTCCCTGGCCTGCTCTGTCTGTTTTTCTCCTTTTCTGTGGAGCTGCTGTGTGTTGCTTTCTGGCAGCGCTGCTGTCTTTGTGTCGTGAGCGCCGGGAGTGGCCAGGCCCCAACACACCCCTCTGGAGCAACAGTGTGTGTTTGTGCACCGTCAGCGGAAAGCCAGACCTGGCGGTAACAGACATGTACAGACTCACTGGGGATGACTGTCCTGGGGACTGAGGGAAGGAGGGAATGCAGGTGTGTCTGTGAAAGTGGTATAAATGATAGGTGAGTGTATGTGTCAGTTTGACTTTGTTCTTGTGAGTGACTGTGCGTGCAAAGTTTAACCTCAAAATCCTGATGCTTGTGCTCCCCAGTGCTGAATCCATCTGCCGTGAATGTCTGCTCGCAGCTCTCACATACCAGCTGGATGAAACACACTGTGGGCATTGATCAAAAATGTGCTTTCTCACTACTCTCTCTCTCTCTCTCTCCCGCTCCATTTCTCTCTCTCTTTCTTTTTCACTCTCTTATCTTCTTTCTTAGATAACACTTATTGTGAGAAATGTAAAAGGAAAGGTTGTCTTGTAGGGCTTGACCTGATGATAAGGTAACGTGCACTGAGTCTACAAAGTATTAAGAACCCTCCTTCCATGACATAGACTGACCAGGTGAAGCTATGATCCCTTATTGATGGGGGGGGTGCAACTCAATATTAGGAAGGTGTTCCTAATGTTTGGTGTGCTCCGTTATTTAAATAGGCCTAACCATTGCAATGTATGTATTAATACTTCACATCAAGATCATAATAACCAATCACTTTGATAGCCTTTACAGACAGTGTTTATTCTAATCTAAGAGTTTGGTCGTGTAAATGTAATGTGACAAATAATCTATTCTACTCTAATCTAATGTGCACACTGGTGCAGACCCACTGCTGCCACTTCAAAGGCAACAATGAAGTCAAACAGGGAGTCAGGTACTTTCCATTCCTTCTTCAGAATCACTTAGAAATTGGAATGGATTGGAATGATCTTTCTTTTCACAGGTCCAGCGTTTCTCTAAATGGGGAATGGTTTTCTTGTCCAGAAGACAGAGGTTCTATCCAGAATGCAGTAAAAACTCTCACATTGTCAAAGGTGTGTGTGTGTGTGTATATATGTGTCCATGTGCACGTGCATATATGTCCGTGTGCGTGTGCACGTATGTGTGTGATCTTCCTAGTCCACAGTAGGGCCCCCTGAGAGAAAGAGCTGATGACTGCCTCCACACCTCCTCTGTGTATGGCAGCATGCCAGGTGGGTCTGTTGCTGCTGCTGCCTGAGGAGAAGCAGCTGTAGAGTTGAATCAGCTCAGCTACAGCCTTGCCTAGGCGTTTCCTTGATGTCATCAGAATATAGCAATAGCACCCTGGCAGCAATAAACCGTCAGTCAAATTCATTGACTCACGTCAGGGACAAAAGTTTCCAGTCAGTTTGTCTCTCTGTCTCCATGTTTTTACGACATATTGACTTGGGTTTTCACAGGAAGATACAGTAGCCTACAGCATGTGTCTAACCAAACAGACTGATCTGTTCTCCATTCCTTTTGATATTTTGTGCTTCATTTACAACTTCTCTTTGTCGAATCTTTCTTCTCTTTGTCGAATCTTTCTTCTCTTTGTCGAATCTTTCTTCTCTTTTATTTTCTGTGGCTTTTCTGTTTCAGTCCTTCCTCTTCCACATTGTTCCACTGCCACATTGCAGTCCAGTCTAGACCAGTTGTGAAAGTTAAGCCACCTGGACCTGGATCTAGAAATGCTTTTCACAGAGGGACTTTTGGTTCCTTTTGGTTCCTTTTGGTTCCTTTTGGATCCTGGTGGCACCTTCATTGTGGAGGACAGGCTCATAGTAACGGCTGGAATGGAATAAATGGAACGGTATCAAACACATGGTCCATGTGTTTGATACCATTCCATTCACTCCATTCCAGACACTATGATCAGCCGTCCTCCCCTCACCAGCCTCCTGTGGTTTCAATGCAGTTAAAGCTCTAGTCTATAAGTACAGATGTGTGACCATGATGATGTGGCATGAGCAGTGAGCACTAATGAGAATCAACTGAGTTAGGGGACTCCACACCCCCTCCTTCCCTCCGCCAGACCTCTCTCCACTCCTCCACTCCACCCTGAATAAAATATTGAGTGTGGGATTACTTTCACAAAAGGAGGAACACGAACCCCTGACTTCCTGCCCAGTGATGAGGTCACCGGTCTCTAAGGGAGTGTCTGTGAAATGCATGCTCAATATCAGCCCAAGCGATGGATGGCAGGGAGGAGAGGAGAGAGGGGGGGTGTGGAGGAGAGAGAGGGGGGTTGAGAGAAGAAATATGTGGAAGAGGGAGGGGGTGGAGAGTGAGGCAGGGGGACAGAGAGTGAGGGAGTGGAGGAGAGAAATGGGCAGAGAGAGGTAGAGGACTAGAGTACTAGAGGGGATGTGAGGTGGTAGTGGAGGGTGGCTGGGGAATGAGCTGGGGTGCGGGGGTAGGGGAGAGGTAGGTTTAACGTCCAGTTATTGTCTCTAGCGTGCCGCGGGCACTTGGCCTAGTACAGCATGTACTCATGTTATGGAGAAGGCTTGGCTAGCTCTTAAAAAATTACTCCAAGGGGGTGGGGGTGTGAACGCTCCACAGCCAGGAAAATCTCACGAAATGGGGGAACGAGTTCCAGAGTTGGCCGAGAAACCCTCTTCTTTTCATTTATCACAGATGGCTCTATAACAGTAAATTGCTCTGTGAGTGGAGACGAGGGGAGTATTTGCTTTGTGATCAGTCTTATGACCTATGGAGAGAGATATGGATCAGTATACTCCAATACCCAGCATGCTCTACTCCTCCCTGGGGCCTTCTTCATTCGTATCTGACAATGTTGAACCTTTCACCAACCTAGAATATCTTCCTGACAACCCCCAAATCCCCACAATAGCTCCTTTGGGGAAAAGGAACTATGAGTATTACATCAAATGTCCCTCCCTGTCCCATGTAACCCCCATGTAACCTGTTGTATCACAATCTGTTCTGAATCAGCTGGCTTCCCCGTCTCCCTGAAATTCTAGATGATAGAAGTGTGTGCTGCTGATTGGAGTGGGACCTGCTCTGTGTCTGCATGTGTCTCAGTGAAGGTCATGTGCTGTGTGTGAGCCATTAGCTACTCTGTTCCCTCTCCCCAGGCCCAGGGCAGCTG
Organism: Salvelinus fontinalis; assembly: GCF_029448725.1. NCBI lineage: Eukaryota > Metazoa > Chordata > Actinopteri > Salmoniformes > Salmonidae > Salvelinus > Salvelinus fontinalis. Next base: position 88,104,748 of record NC_074666.1, read on the forward strand.
GCTGGGCCTGGGCTGCTGGGACGACTGATGAGGGGGGAGCACCTCGTGTACCCTGCCTGAGGCTGGGCCAGGCCGGCTGGGGGTGAGGATGGGATAAGGGTGTCTCTCTCTATCACACTCACACAAAGCCATTTTGTTCCTAGCCCAGGCCCAGATGAAACTGTTCTGTTGCCAAGGTTCCTGATCTCTACATCCTGCCTCCCATTGAAAAGGTCCAGTCTTCAAACGACTAGCAGGAACAAAGACTCATACAGCACACTGCATGGCGCTAGGTCACACACTCACACATTCCCACTGCCTATGTACACACTATCGCTCTGTCCCTTCACCCTTATCTCCCCTCCCTCTCTCCACCTCAGCCTCCTCCATCGCCCTCTCTCTCTCTCTGTCTTTTTAAAATTGCTCTAACATTCTCTGACCCATAAATGTAATTGACTACACACACACACACACACACACACACACACACACACACACACACACACACACACACACACACACACACACACACACACACACACATTTTACTATCCTTATGGGGACCAAACAATTGATTCCCATTCAAAATCCTATTTTCCCTGACCTTAACCCTAGCTCTTAACTTTAACCCTACCGCAAAATCCTAACCCTAACCCAAACCTAACCCCTAAGCCTAAAAAAGTGGTCCCCACAAGGATAGTAAAAACCAAACCACACACACACACACACACACACATTCGCCCTGCTCTTATTCCTCCTATGTCTCACCCCTGGGCAGTAACAGCATAATGCTTTCCAGATGCTATATATTCTCCACCCTTACCCAACTTTGGAAATGCCCCCCCTCTCAAGGCGTTAATGGTGCCCAGGAGGCCTCTGAGAGGGGGAAGGGGTCAGCAGCCCTTTCATGCTCCCACTGAGCTGCTAAAACAGTTCCCTTCCCTCCTTTCCTTTCACAAAGTAATCGTTGACCTGTCGTCTCTTTGCCCTGATCTGCAGGGTTACATACAGTACATGGCTGTGACGGAGTTGAAAGACATTTTGACAGTATTTCAGTACACAGATAAGCTCTAAAGCATATGTGAAAAGTCCACTGCTGTCCTTTCTCCAGATGGTTAGTGATGTTCATATTGGGTTTCCAGCTGTCTGCAGCCACTGGATGATGGGCTTAGGTTATTGGCTGTAACCATGGTGGGGTATCTGGTGTCGGTGGTCTGTTGTTCAGCGAGGTGCCTCGCTCCCTCTGTCTTCGTTCCTCTTACTGTATCGCCCAGTCTGAATGATGAATATCTATCCACTGTAGAAAATCAATGGCCAGTCGGTTTAGTCTCAAAAGCTGGTTTGGTTTACTGCCCTCTCTCCCCACACCCTGCTAATGGGAGAGGATCATTAAACCAGTGTGATTAAACCTCCATCTTAGATCGCTGTGTGTCATACAGGGATACATGCTGTAATCTGTTAGTGTGAATAGCTCCATCTTTAGGCTCATTCTGCTCCTCAGTATGAAACCTCATAAGGGCCACAAGGGATCCAGCCCCAGTCCCTTCTGCCCCAGAGCACCAGACCCTCCAGTCCCAGAGCCCCAGACCCTCCAGTCCCAGAGCCCCAGTCCCCCCAGCTCCAGAGCCCCAGTCCCCCCAGCCCCAGCCCCTCCAGCCCCAGAGCCCCAGTCCCTCCAGTCCCCCAGCCCCTCCTGCCCCAGAGCCCCAGACCCTCCAGTCCCAGAGCCCCAGTCCCCCCAGACCCAGTGCCTCCAGCCCCAGAGCCCCAGTCCCTCCAGTCCCCCAGCCCCAGTCCCTCCTGCCCCAGAGCCCCAGACCCTCCAGTCCCAGAGCCCCAGTCCCCCCAGACCCAGTGCCTCCAGTCCCAGAGCCCCAGTCCCTCCAGTCCCAGAGCCCCAATCCCCCCAGACCCAGTCCCTCCTGCCACAGAGCCCCAGTCCCTCCTGCCACAGAGCCCCAGTCCCCCCAGACCCAGTCCCTCCTGCCACAGAGCCCCAGTCCCCCCAGACCCAGTGCCTCCAGTCCCAGAGCCCCAGTCCCTCCAGTCCCAGAGCCCCAGTCCCTCCAGCCCCAGAGCCCCAGCCCCTCCAGCCAGCCCATGTCTATAATTCAAATCCCCCTCTTTAAAACAAGGACGAGACATCTCAATCAGCCGCCAGACTCCACTATAATGAGTGTTTTATTCATGTTGTTGTGCTTGACAACCTCAGGGTGGTTGGAAGAGGAAATATGAATGGTACAGAACTGAAATCAAGGATGGCTGTGGCACATGCGCGCACACACACACACACACACACACACACACACACACACACACACACACACACACACACACACACACACACACACACACACACACACACGCACGCAGTGCACACACACCCACATATACACACATGGGGAAAATGACAAAATCCGTCTGTATGTCTCAGGCACACTGAGGTGGAGAAAAAGAGACGACACAGACATAAGACGGTATACAACTGGGGCACGGAGACATGATACTAGACAACACAACATCATGGTAGTCCAGCAGGTCCAGCGGCTCCAGGGGGCATGAGCATGGCCGGGGCCACAAACCAGACGAGACCGGGCGGAGGGCGGAGGGCGGAGAGCAGAGAGCGGGAACAAACTCCAGCCTCCAGACCGAGGAGCTGTTCTGTGAGAATGTGTCCATCTGCAGCATATGCTGGAGCCCGCCCAAAAGAAACAGACTAAAATTAAACCACGGCAAGACAGCCAAGCTCCGTTTAAAGTACTCACAAACAGAGGATTACTGTGTTATACCGCCTGTAAAGCTCTGAGAAATGGCCAATAATGCTGTCCAAATCCTACCACAATACAGCCAATGGTCTTGCTAAACAGTCTGTTGTCATGTACTGTAATAATACACTATTGTTGAGTATCTATCATAGAGCAAAACTGGGATTATATAGGTTGTTTCTGGTCTGGACATAATGTAGATTACATTTCAACTCAGACTTGATCTTGATGTCTAGGACTTGTTGGGGGTATACATTTACTCTGACAGGTGGTGGGTTTAATTTGCAAGATAATGCTGTTTCTTCAACCCCCCAGCAGCACCATATGTACAAACCCCCCAGCAGCACCATATGTACAAACCACCCCAGCAGCACCATATGTACAAACCACCCAGCAGCACCATATGTACAAACCACCCAGCAGCACCATATGTACAAACCACCCAGCAGCACCATATGTACAAACCACCCCAGCAGCACCATGTGTACAAACCCCCCAGCAGCACCATATGTACAAACCACCCAGCAGCACCATATGTACAAACCACCCCAGCAGCACCATATGTACAAACCCCCCAGCAGCACCATATGTACAAACCCCCCAGCAGCACCATATGTACAAACCCCCCAGCAGCACCATATGTACTAACCCCCCAGCAGCACCATATGTACAAACCACCCAGCAGCACCATATGTACAAACCCCCCAGCAGCACCATATGTACAAACCCCCCAGCAGCACCATATGTACAAACCCCCCAGCAGCACCATATGTACAAACCACCCAGCAGCACCATATGTACAAACCACCCAGCAGCACCATATGTACAAACCACCCCAGCAGCACCATATGTACAAACCACCCAGGAGCACCATATGTACAAACCACCCAGCAGCACCATATGTACAACCCACCCAGCAGCACCATATGTACAACCCACCCAGCAGCACCATATGTACAAACCACCCAGCAGCACCATATGGTACAAACCACCCAGCAGCACCATATGTACAAACCACCCAGCAGCACCATATGTACAAACCACCCAGCAGCACCATATGTACAAACCACCCAGCATCACCATATGTACAAACCACCCAGCAGCACCATATGTACAAACCACCCAGCAGCACCATATGTACAAACCACCCCAGCAGCACCACATGTACAAACCACCCAGCAGCTTTCTAACTGTTTACATCTCTATCTCTCTTTCAGGTGAAATATGTCACCGAAAATATCAATCATGTTTCCTGTCCTGTGTCCTGTTGAACCAGTATTCTGATATTTGTTTATATCAGTGAAGTGTTTGATGACCGTAGAAGAATTGTGTATTGCCTAATGGTTTCAGTTAGAGGGAGAACACAATAACCACAACAGAGACTCTTTCTCATTCTCCTGTTCCTCTGCTAATAGTGATGAATGTGAGAAACAGGAACATCATGTTAGTGTGTGTGTGTGTGTGTCTGCGTGCACTCTGACCAAACTGTTTCCCCGTGAGGTTAGTTACATACATGACCTCCGTGTGATTGGCTGTGGTCTATGTCTTCGCCACTGTTGAGTTTTTCCAAACCCATAAGATACATGAGACTGTTGGCTGTGAGAACCACCTTCCCTCTTCCCCATACCCACCACGACAACCCTTACTCAAGTAGTAGAACAGCTGCTGGCAGAAAATAAGAAACAATATGAATCTTTCTCCAGGATAAACAAACACCTAATGGCAAAGGTTTTTAGCTTCTGGTTAGCTGTGGTCTTTGATATGATAAGAGGCTGCCATCTAGTGGTTATAGACACACTACTACAATGACTGAGGACATGACTCTAAACCAGGGGAACTATTGTACAGTCTTGACTTGCACTATTGTTCATCTACAGCAGTATACTGCACAATATGTGCATTACCTGTGTGTGTGTCTATGTGTGTGCTCACGCGCTCGTGCATGTGCGTGTGCCAGGGTCGGAGTTGTGGGCTGCCACTAGGGGGCCTGGCCCGCCCTACCGTACCTCCTTGCCCGTCCAAATAAAATATTGAAATATTTATATTTTATTTGACCGTGATGAGCACTGACAGAAAGACGCATCAATCTCAGATAACATTTCAGAGCGAGCGAAACAGCACCCCCCTGTCTCCGTATGTGTAGACCATGTATCTGATGCTGTCTGGAATAAATGAGCATGGCATGTCATACATTTTCTGGCCAGACAGCCTCAGATACATGGGCTAGATATAGTAACACAGAGGGGCGCTGTTAAGCTCGCTAGTTTCGGCAGAGAGGAAGAGGCGAAGCGAGAGGGCTCACTCTCGCCAAAATCTGTTCTTAATAAGCCCAATGCGTGTCAATGGGCATATTATGCAGAAAAACGGGACGCCTATAGAAATCAAATGCCCATCCTACTGATTCATTCGGGCGCTGGCTCTGGTGTGTGCATGCTTGTTTGTGCACCTGGGTGCTTGTGTGCCTGTGAGTGAAGTGTAGTGAATGTAAGCATATATTATTTCACGCAAACGGCTGGAATGTCTCCTAGGAGCAGCATCATCAGATGATATTGAAAGGTCTCTTGACTGAAAATATTTCCACTTTATTATCCCCTAATGCATTACACAATCTGTTATAATTCCTCCACAATCTCACATAGAGGACCCTCACAGCAGAGGACCCATACATATCCGTACATATCATCCCCACGCACATAGTTACTGGATCTATCTTCATTCAGTCACATGATAACATGATAAGAGCCAGTCAGCCAGCAGCTACAGTTTACGATGGAGCGCTTCCTCTACCACACAGGAGGTGCTGGCTGGATCTGCTTGTTGTCAGTGAGGAGGGAGGAGAAAAGGAGAAGGGCTTACTCCTACGTGGGAAAGTGAGAGTAGATTCTTCATGCAGCAGTGTTCATTCTCCCATGACTCAGCAGAGAGAGAGAGGTCCTGTGAAATCCAGTCCCTCAACAGCCATCACTACCCCCATCCCCACCCCCTCCTCATGAGAGGGCATAATAAGAGAAGAGAGGGGAAGACCAGAAGCAAAGAGGAAAGGGGAAAGGGTGAATGAGCCTCTGATTCATCAAGCCAACGCTTACCTCATGCTGGTGTACATGTATTCATATTCAGAGCCAGCTCCAGAATGAATCAGTTGGAAGGGAATTTGATTTCTATATGCCTGCCTGTTCATTTCATGGGACATCCTGTGTGCACGCGCTTGCTAATTAGTGGGTGTTATCAGTGGCGATTTTAGCATGTAAATCTTGGTGGGGCAAACACTAAACAATACATTAATTGCACTCTAACGGTGACAAACGGTGCCCACAAACTGTTAGGGCCTACATAAAGCTGTCCCAACAGCAGTCCTGACACCTTACCACCTCTACACCTGGCTATCAGAGGATCCTTGTCTGGCAGCAAAACAGTTCATTCAGCCTCATTTACTGCCTTTTAAAAAACATAGCTGATATGGCTGACTTGCTTAAACAAATGTGGTTTCGAATGACAATTGAGATGTACAAACTATGGGGATGACAAGCGGATAAGAGGCAATTCGTAATTTCGATTAAGACAATGAGCGAGCTAAGACGGACGTAACGTTAGTCAATATAACTATTTGTTTAGCACCTTTGAAATGTACAGCGACAGTACTGTGTGTGCACAGAACAAGACTCAGTGGCAAGCTCCGGCTGGCCTCCTTCAACCACTTCCTGTCCCTCACCATCCCTGGTCCCACATATCCTTGGACTTCGTCATGGGCCTCCTGCCGTCTGATGGCAACAACACCATCCTTACGGTAGTGGACCGGTTTTCCAAAGCCGCCCATTTTATTCCCCTTCCTAAGTTGCCCTCAGCTAAGGAGACGGCCCAGCTCGTCTTCCGGATACATGAACTGCCGGTCGACATGGTCTTCCGATCGCGGTCCTCAGTTCTCGTCCCAGTTCTGGAAGGTGTTCTGCACCCTTATTGTGTTGTCGGCCAGCCTGTCCTCTGGTTTTCATCACCAGTCCAACGGCCAGTCAGAGAGAGCCAATCAGGACCTGGAGAAGACTCTTCGCTGCCTCGTCTCCACTAATCCCACCACCTGGAGCCAGCAACACGTGTGGTTGGAATATGCTCGCAACACCCTTCCCTGTTCTGCTATGGGCCTCTCGCCTTTTGAGTGTTCCCTGGGTTATCAGGACCCGCTCTTCCCGGAGCAAGAAGCAGCGGTCAGCACACCTTCTGCCCAGGTGTTTGTCCATCGCTGTCGCCGTACCTGGTAGAGAGCATGGGCCGCCCTCCAAGTACCAACGACAGGCGGACCGCCACCGGACCCCTGCTCCCCGCTACCGTCTTGGGCAGGGGGTACGGCTGTCCACTCGGGACCTGCCCCTCTGGGTGGAGTCCCGCAAACTTCCCCCCCATTCCCGATCTCTAAAGTCCTTAGCCCCTCTGCTGTTCATCTTCTGTTGCCCCTTTCCCTCTGTATACATCCCACTTTTCATGTGTCCAGAATTAAACATATGTCTCACAGCCCTTTGTCTCCTGTTTCCCCCGTGTCTTTATATCTGTGTTCTCTATTTGTCTGTTGCCAGTTCGTTTTGTCTTGTCAGGTTTTACCAGCGTGCAGCACAAGTGTATGATTATTTTGATATGCACATTTAGGTGGAACAGTTTCATTTCAATAATAACGTGGTTAATCATAAAAATCTTAATTAAAATGATAAAAATCAAAAAAGTTCAAATTCAACTGAAGCAAGAGCACCAGCCTTTGCTTTTTTTCCAAGAATTTTACAAACATAACATTAATTAATATAAATACAAATCTGTTTTCAGATCAATACATTCATTATTAGGCTGAGCCAATTGAAACTGGGGAAGGTTAGGTGACTGTGTTGGTATGAGGGCCAGATTGGGAATTTAGCCAGGACACCGGGGTTAACACCTCTACTCTTACAATAAGTGCCATGGGATCTTTAGTGACCACAGGGAGTCTGGACACCCGTTTAAAATCCCATCTGAAAAGGTAAAGTAATTTGAATTATTATATTTAGACAGGAGTCATTATATAATGTTGGCAAAACATCAATTTACTTTAGAGGAAGCCAGCATTCGAACAGTGCACCATGCACCCGCCAATTTTCCTTTCTAAATCACAAATGGCTGAAACCAGATATCTGCATATAATGACGAGATGCTCATGTCTCCGCCCAAATAACGGTGCTCATTTTCCCAAAGGCGGGAATGCAAGCAACAAGCTTAGGTCTCCATATTATGCCCATAGAAATGTATTGGGCTTATTGAGCAAAGATTTTGGCGAGAGTGAGCCCTCTCGCTTCGTCACTATCTGATGCTGTCTGGACAGAAAAATTATCTCATGCCATGCTCATTTTGTCGAGACAGCATCAGATACATGGTCTACACATACCGCGACAGAGGGGAGCCGTTTTGCTCATTCAGAAATGCTCTATCTGAGATTGATGCGTCTTTCTGTCAGTGCGCCTCTCTGTCAAATAAAGAATCAATATTTCAATATTTTATTTGGAAGGCAAGGACGTAGCCACCCTACCCCCTCTAGTTCCCACCCATAATACCCGCCCTGTTCATATTCACGGCAGCCCAATCTGAATTGGGGAACAAGGGCTGAAGTGTAACATTATGCACTATTTTCTCCCTGTGAAACTCAGGTCCTTATTGGTTTACCACATACATGGTGAAAGTGAAGGAGAAAGAGGGAAAAAGGCTCAGACAACATAGAAACTTACTGAACAAGACCAAAAGACAAACACAAAAATGAAGGGGAAAGGGACACATTCAGGATAGATCCAGAAAGATGGACATACAGGAGGAGATCATTCAATTATAGGATTCAGGGTGGGGCTCAATTCAGAATTTTGGAATTGACTCCCATTCAACTCATGAGTTGAAATTGTAATTGAATTAGCCACAACCCACAGGATGTAGAATTAGAATTAGAGTTTGAGTGACAGGAAGCAGTTTTTAATTCAGTGCAATTCAAAGAAATTCCACTGAGTCATTGAACATGAGAGTTTTGTTGAATTTAACAGGTCACACTTCCTCATACCACAGAATATATCACTCACTTCCTCTGAAAACAATGTTAATGTACTCCTTAGCGCTTAGAAGAGCCAATTCTGTTTTCTCGACAAGCAATGCAGTTACTGTATATTAGACCATACCTTATACGGTGCTTTTAGAAAGTATTCACACTCCTTGACTTTTTCCACATTTTGTTGTGTTACAGCCTGAATTTACACATACCGTTATCTGTAAGTTCCCTCAGTCTAGTAGTTTTCCAATGCCTCGCAAAGAACGGCACCTAGTGATAGATGCGTAAAAAAAAGAAGCAGACACTGAATATCCCTTTGAGCATGGCGAAGTTATCAATTACACTCAGGATGATTTTTCAATACACCCAGTCAAATGTTATTTGTCACATGTGCCGAATACAACAGGTGTAGACCTTACCGTGACATTTTTACTTACAAGCCCTTAAATTAACCAACAATGCATTTCAAGAAATAGAGTTAATAAAATATTTACTAAATAAACAAAATTCAAAAAATCAAATCAATCAATAGGTAACACAATAAATGTACATAACAATAACGAGGCTATATACAGGGAGTACCGGTACCGAGGGGTACATGTCAATCGTCACTACAAAGATACAGGCATTCTTCCTAACTCAGTTGCCGGAGAGGAAGGAAACCGCTCAGGGATTTCACCATCAGGCCAATGGTGATTTTAAACAGTTACAGAGTTTAATGGCTGTGATAGGAGAAAGCTGAGGATGGATCAACTATGTAGTTAATCCACAATACTAACCTGAATGACAGAGTGAAATAAGGAAGGGGGAGATCACAAACTTAAATTATTTCCAGTCTGATACTGACATGCAAGCGGTAGGTCACATTCTGAAATAAAGCATCATGTGTGTACGGTACCTGTTAAATGTTGGAGGCCTCCTTGGATGTGCTTTTGTATGTTAATGCTGTTTAAGCAAGTTAGCTAGCATGCTCTAATTAGCGACCTGCTAATTCACAGTTATTTCCATGCTAAAAGACGAATCACGAATCTACAGCCATCAACACACTGTTGTCCTGCACATCTGATGTGCTTCAATCAACTGGGACTGCTGGCTGGACAGGCCTTTTTTTAAAAACACAACGCAAGAGAGTTACAAAGTGTGATGACATCTGTTACAAATGTATATAATGACATGTTTGATGGTGATGTCGATGCTCTAATCCTAACATTATTAGAAAAGGCATTTGGATTTCATTGAATTCCATTCTATTTCCTTTCATTCAAATTCTGAATCCTGTTTACTACTTACATTTTTTATTTTTGTTTACATTTTTTGCAGACGCTCTTATCCGGAGTAATTAGGCTTAAGTGCCTTGCTCAAGGGCACGTCAACAAATGTTTCACCCAGTCACCTCGGGGATTCAAACCATCAAACATTTAGTTATAGGCCCAACACTCTAAACCGCTAGGCTACCTGCCATCCAAGAATTAAATGGGAATTTATGAGGCATTCTGAATTCAATTCTGAATTGAGCCCAACCCTGATACAAATAAGAGTAGGAAGAGAGCTGTATCCTCCATCAGTGTCATCAACCATCACTAGACTATTTTTGCTGCTCATGACTCAACTCCTGATTTGATTCTGGTTGGAGGAGACTCTTTGTGCTCCGTTGCTCCTATCCTCCCTTTCCTTACAATATCCTCATAAAGTAGTCGTGGCCAAAAGTTTTGAGAATGACACAAATATAAATTTTCACAAAGTCTGCTGCCTCAGTTTGAATGATGGCAATTTGCATAAACTCCTGAATGTTATGAAGAGTGATCAGATAAATTGCAATTAATTGCAAAGTCCCTCTTTTCCATGCAAATGAACTGAATCCCCCAAAAACATTTCCACTGCATTTCAGCCCTGCCACAAAAGGACCAGCTGACGTCATGTCAGTGATTCTCTCGTTAACACAGGTGTGAGTGTTGACAAGGACAAGGCTGGAGATCACTTTGTTATGCTGATTGAGTTCGAAAAACAGACTGAAAGCTTCAAAAGGAGGGTGGTGCTTAGAATCCTTGTTCTTCCTCTGTCAGCCATGGTTACCTGCAAGGAAACACGTGCCATCATCATTGCTTTCCACAAAAAGGGCTTCACAGGCAAGGATATTGCTGCCAGTAAGATTGCACCTATATCAACCATTTATCGGATCATCAAGAACTTAAAGGAGAGCGGTTCAGTTGTGAAGAAGGCTTCAGGGCACCCAAGAAAGTTCAGCAAGCGCCAGGACCATATCCTAAAGTTGATTCAGCTGTGGGATCGGGGCACCACCAGTACAGAGCTTGCTCAGGAATGGCAGCAGGCAGGTGTGAGTGCATCTGCACGCACAGTGAGGCGAATACTTTCGGAGGATGGCCTGGTGTCAAGAAGGGCAGCAAAGAAGCCTCTTCTCTCCAGGAAAAACATCAGGGACAGACTGATGTTCTGCAAAAGGTACAGGAATTGGACTGCTGAGGACTGGGGTAAAGTCATTTTCTCTGATGAATCCCCTTTCCAATTGTTTGGGGCATCCGGAAAAAAGCTTGTCCGGAGAAGACAAGGTGAGCGCTACCATCAGTCCTGTGTCATGCCAACAGTAAAGCATCCTGAGACCATTCATGTGTGGGGTTGCTTCTCAGCCAAGGGAGTGGGCTCACTCACAATATTGCCTAAGAACACAGCCATGAATAAAGAGTTGTACCAACACATCCTCTGAGAGCAACTTCTCCCAACCATCAAGGAACAGTTTGGTGACGAACATTGCCTTTTCCAGCATGATGGAGCGCCTTGCCATAAGGCAAAAGTGATAACTAAGTGGCTCGGGGAACAAAACATTGATATTTTGGGTCCATGGCCAGGAAACTCCCCAGACCTTAATCTCATTGAGAACTTGTGGTCAATCCTCAAGAGGTGGGTGGACAAACAAAACCCCACAAATTCTGACAAACTCCAAGCATTGATTATGCAAGAACGGGCTGCCATCAGTCAGGATGTGGCCCAGAAGTTAATTGACAGCATGCCAGGGCGAATTGCAGAGGTCTTGAAAAAGAAGGGTCAACACTGCAAATATTGACTCTTTGCATCAACTTCATGTAATTGTCAATAAAAGCCTTTGACACTTATGAAATGCTTGTAATTATACTTCAGTATTCCATAGTAACATCTGACAAAAATATCTAAAGACACTGAAGTAGCAAACGTTGTGGAAATAAATATTTGTGTCATTCTCAAAACTTTTGGCGATGACTGTCGACATTTCCTGTTATTTATCTGGTTCAAGACAGTTTATTTGCTTGTATGTTTTGTAGAATGGTTTTTCTTTTAACTTCTACTTCATCACAATCCCGGATCCGGGAGCACCCCCATCAGTAAAAAAGCTGACTAGCATAGCCTAGCATAGCGTCACAAGTAAATACTAGCATCTAAATATCATTAAATCACAAGTCCAAGACACCAGATGAAAGATACACATCTTTTGAATCCATCCATCATTTCTGATTTTTAAAATGTTTTACAGGGAAGACACAATATGTAAATCTATTAGCTAACCACGATAGCAAAAGACACAACTTTTTTTCCCCCACCATTTTTTTCCTGCATAGGTAGCTATCACAATTTCGACCAAATAAAGATATAAATTGTCACTAACCAAGAAACAACTTCATCAGATGACAGTCTGATAACATATGTATTGTATAGCATATGTTTTGTTAGAAAAATGTGCATATTTCAGGTATAAATCATAGTTTACCATTGCAGCCACCATCACAACTCTCACCAAAGCAACTAGAATAACTACAGAGACCAACGTGAATTACCTAAATACTCATCATAAAACATTTATGAAAAATACACAGCGTACAGCAAATGAAAGACAAAGATCTTGTGAATCCAGCCAATATTTCAGACTTTTTAAGTGTTTTATAGCGAAAACACAATATAGTATTATATTAGCTTACTACAATAGCCAACCACACAACAGCATTGATTCAAGCCAACAATAGCGATAACGAATAAACCAGCAAAAAGATATTAATTTTTTCACTAACCTTCTCAAACTTCTTCAGATGACAGTCCTATAACATCATGTTACACAATACATATAGAGTTTGTTCGAAAATGTGCATATTTAGCGGCACAAATCGTGGTTATACAATGAGAATAGTAGCCAAGCTGCCAACAATATGTCGGGAGAAATCTTGGGAGAGGCACCTAATCTAATCAGTAACTAATCATAAACTTGACAAAAAAATACAGGTTGGACAGCAAATGAAAGATACATTAGTTCTTAATGCAATCGCTGTGTTAGATATTTTAAATTAACGTTACTACAACATACAGCGTGCGTTAAAGCGAGACCGCACCGAAATGAATGGCGGAATATGAGTTTTACATTTTTCAACAGAACAACCAATTAACATCATAAATAGTTCTTACTTTTTGATGAGCTCCCATCAGAATCTTGGGCAAGTTGTCCTTTGTCCAAAAGAATCGTTGCTCGGTTGTAGATTGTCGCCTTCAACTTTGGAATTAGCAGTAAACATTAGCCATGTGGCCCAGACGTGCCCAACTCACTAGAACGCAGCACAAATAAATATCCGAAAATCGCAATATACTGATATAAACTGATATAACTCGGTTTAAAATAACAACATTATGATGTCTTTAACACCTATATCGAATAAAATCAGAGCCGGATGTATCTAAGGGCTATAACGGGAGCTTTCTAGAACGCCATCCTGAGGTCTGTCTTGCGTCATGGCGAATGAAGGAAAGAGAGGACCCCACGTTGCCAGTCCATTTATATGGCCTCAGATCTGCCTAGCAACTCCATTCCAATTCTCACTATTTGCTGACATCCAGGGGAAGGCGTATGCAGTGCATCTCAACCAATAGAAGACATGCAAATTAATAAACCGACCTCAGAACAGCCTGGCTGATTTCAGATTTCTCACTTGCTGACAGGAAGATTGCTCCAACTCGAGTTCTGTTTTACTCACAGATATAATTCAAACGGTTTTAGAAACTAGAGAGTGTTTTCTATCCAATAGTAATAATAATATGCATATTGTACGAGCAAGAATTGAGTACGAGGCAGTTTAATTTGGGAACGAAATTTTTACAAAGTGCAAAGAGCACCCCCTATTGAGAAAAGGGTTTAAGATGACTGGAAAAGTGGAAGTAACTTTGATAACGACTTCAATGAATCCTGACTGGGAAGTCTATGATTGAGCAATCAACAACCACGGCCACCCACATTTACAGTGGATATGGGGAGTAATGGCTAAACCCTTCTGGCGTGTGACTCTAGTATACTTTATGATAAAAAAACACATCTAGTCATCGGCATGTGATACGATTATTCTTAAAAGTTCAGACAGAGCCAAGTTTATGCTCTATGGCTGCATTTATACAGGCAGCCCAATTCTGATCTTTTGCCCAATTATTGTCAAAAGGTCTGATCTGATTGCTCAAAAGACCCATTAGTGGAAATAAATCTGAATTGGTCTGCCTGTGTTAACACAACCAAACAATCTTTAATTTATAATATTCAAACATTGTGCTGGCTAAAGTGCTCTCCGTGAGTGATTTTCCCTGAATTATTCCTCATGATGATTGGCAAACAAAGAACGGCAACATCTGGATAGTTGGATCCTTCCCAGAACAGTTTGTATGGAATTAGAGTATACCTTCTCTCAGAGCACATACTGTACATAGTCCAGATTTGACCCAATCAGGGAAAACAAGTGACTGGTTTTGGCCAGGAAAGTTTGTTAACTTACATAAGCACTGAGGGGCATGTAACAGAGAAAGAATGATCAGGAGAAAGTGTTTACATCATTGTAAAATAGGGACCTTGTAGCAGACATAAGAGCAGAAGAGTTTCAGGAGTCAGACAGAATCCTGTGCAGAAGTTTACTTTTTTATTTACAGAAGAGGATGGTGGTTCAGATGTGCAATTGTATTTTGTAAATATCAATATTTACAACACAATTTAAAAAAAAAGTTTATTTACAAACTTCACAATTTAACTTGTCAATGAAAAGAAAATGCCTTATTGGAGCAGACAAACCTGTATCGTCCATAAGACTCGGGTAGGGGATATGTCAGGCTCACGTCAGCCTCCCCTCACTATTACCAAGACTAATCTGTCTGAGAAGCCCAAAACAGCTGTTTGTGCTCTCCCTAGGACATACCAACGTCAAATGACATTTACAGGTGAACTTTTATTTAATAAAATCATTTTAAAAAATTGTTAATGGCAATCATGTTAACTCTGAATAAGAATATGGCCATGTGAATCATGTAGGCCTACTGGACATTCATGTATGTGACTGATTTGAGCTAGGATTAGCTGATATCTATCACACCATTGCAGATGATCGAGACTGCAGTTCTGTTGTCATCAGTAATCATTATTGCCTGGCTACCCAAACTCCTTGCTCCAGTCAAATGATATGCCCAGGGATGTTAGTTTCTTCTCAGTTATGAGTCTGGATCTGACTACCTCTCCAACGATTTCTAGAATGCAATCACATTCTAACCGTTCTGATTGGTCCCAGAAACCAATGGGTTGAGCCAGAGTCGTAACACACGTGGGAAAAGCGGCGTTTTGAAAATTCTGTATGTAGTACTGTATGTAGCAAACATAGAGCAGCGGAAGAATTCAGTTTGAGTCTTCAGGCAAGAATCATTATGGAAGTAGTTATAGTCCTCTGGGCAGCCATCGTTCTGCAACCTGGTCTCAGAGCATTTCATATTATTCTCTATGTAAATCCGAGACACTCCATTTAGTATGCTATGTTATGTTTCGTATGGTAAGTATTCATTTCTGGATGTCCATCATCCATTTCGTATGATAGATTACGAATTACAATTTGTTTGATATGTTACGAATTGCAATTCATAGAATATGTACGAAATGCAATTCGTACAATATGTTACACATTTGCTAAATGTATGATATGTTATGAATTCCAATTCCAATCCAATGTTAGCTAGATGGCTAGGCAGCTAACACTAACTTTAGCTAGCTCTACGGGTTAAGGCTTAAGGTTAGGGTCAAGGTTAGGAGTTAGGTTAAAGGTTTACGGTTAGGGTAAGGGGAAGGGTTAGGTAACATGCTAAAAAGTTGAAAGTTGATGCAAATTAGCTCAAGTTTTCCATGATGAGATTCGAACTCGCAACCTTTGGGTTGCTAGACGGTTGCGTTATACGCCCACCTATTATCTTTTAGTTTTTGTCATAAGTAACCTACAATCTTATGTAACCGTACCAAACATAACATATCATAGTAATTTTAGTGTCCTGGATTTGACATTAACTATGTTATGTCTAGTCTATGAGACCAGTCTGGGGAAGCTGACAGGTCAGGGTTAAATTGGGAGGAGAATTCCCAATGTTTTTATCTTTCTAAAACTCAGGACTAAACATAGACTCACTCACGTGTTTGTGAGTGTGTGTTCTGAGAATAATGTGTGTTTCACAGGCCCTGATTCATTGTTGTAGGTGTTTAGTTAGAAACCCCCTTACAATTGTATACTGAGGAGTGAGTGGCAAATGCTCTATCTAAAATCTACTCTAAATACTGTTTGGGAAAATACTCCCTACTCAGAGAGTACACAACCCACTTACTCACCCACTCACCAGGCCTTATTCTAATTGGCAAGATATGGGAATGGCTTCTAAATTCCAGTATCCCCATGAAGAATGTGTAGACACAGAGGGGCGTTTGTTGAGCTCATGTATTCTACATGATCATATTTCAGAGGTTTGCATCAGGGATTAAACGAACAACCAAATCCAAATCAGTCAGGTTTCAAGACTAGTCACTCAACTGAGACTGCTCTTCTCTGTATCACGGAGGCGCTCCGCACTGCTAAAGCTAACTCTCTCTCCTCTGCTCTCATCCTTCTAGACCTATCGGCTGCCTTCGATACTGTGAACCATCAGATCCTCCTCTCCACCCTCTCCGAGTTGGGCATCTCCGGCGCGGCCCACGCTTGGATTGCGTCCTACCTGACAGGTCGCTCCTACCAGGTGGTGTGGCGAGAATCTGTCTCCTCACCACGCGCTCTCACCACTGGTGTCCCCCAGGGCTCTGTTCTAGGCCCTCTCCTATTCTCGCTATACACCAAGTCACTTGGCTCTGTCATAACCTCACATGGTCTCTCCTATCATTGCTATGCAGACGACACACAATTAATCTTCTCCTTTCCCCCTTCTGATGACCAGGTGGCGAATCGCATCTCTGCATGTCTGGCAGACATATCAGTGTGGATGACGGATCACCACCTCAAGCTGAACCTCGGCAAGACGGAGCTGCTCTTCCTCCCGGGGAAGGACTGCCCGTTCCATGATCTCGCCATCACGGTTGACAACTCCATTGTGTCCTCCTCCCAGAGCGCTAAGAACCTTGGCGTGATCCTGGACAACACCCTGTCGTTCTCAACTAACATCAAGGCGGTGGCCCGTTCCTGTAGGTTCATGCTCTACAACATCCGCAGAGTACGACCCTCCCTCACACAGGAAGCGGCGCAGGTCCTAATCCAGGCACTTGTCATCTCCCGTCTGGATTACTGCAACTCGCTGTTGGCTGGGCTCCCTGCCTGTGCCATCAAACCCCTACAACTCATCCAGAACGCCGCAGCCCGTCTGGTGTTCAACCTTCCCAAGTTCTCTCACGTCACCCCGCTCCTCCGCTCTCTCCACTGGCTTCCAGTTGAAGCTCGCATCCGCTACAAGACCATGGTGCTTGCCTACGGAGCTGTGAGGGGAACGGCACCTCAGTACCTTCAGGCTCTGATCAGGCCCTACACCCAAACAAGGGCACTGCGTTCATCCACCTCTGGCCTGCTCGCCTCCCTACCACTGAGGAAGTACAGTTCCCGCTCAGCCCAGTCAAAACTGTTCGCTGCTCTGGCACCCCAATGGTGGAACAAACTCCCTCACGACGCCAGGACAGCGGAGTCAATCACCACCTTCCGGAGACACCTGAAACCCCACCTCTTCAAGGAATACCTAGGATAGGATAAAGCAATCCTTCTGCCCCCCCCCCCCTTAAAAGATTTAGATGCACTATTGTAAAGTGGCTGTTCCACTGGATGTCATTAGGTGAATGCACCAATTTGTAAGTCGCTCTGGATAAGAGCGTCTGCTAAATGACTTAAATGTAAATGTAACAACCAGATTGTTTTAATGTGCTCCACAAAATGTAACCATTTTTTACTTGCTATCTTTCACACTTTCAAACAGCTTACTGAACTGTGTTAACAACGAGATTGTTGACTGTACTCAGAAGTGTGAGAAAATACAGTCTGGTCACCAAAGCTGATGTGGTCTTTAGTTTGTCAACAGGGTACAAGGTCACGTCATCAGTGTCCTGTATAAAAGCATTACAAAGCTATTAGAGGCTGGCCTTGGAGTGGGACACACACTGACTGTGCGCACACACGCACGCACGCGCACGCACACATGTAGACACTGAGAGGCACAGAGAGCAATGAAACAGTGAGGAGAGAGAAATGTAATGTGATAGGCCTGCCGAAGGGTGAATAGATGAATACACTGCAAGAGGGACACAAGGGACAAGGGGCCACATTCTACATTTCAGAAAAAGTGTAAGAGGGTGCCAACATTTTCCTTTTCCCCAATTTCTACCTTCTTGAACACACTGTACTGTTTTCCTCTGTGTTAGTGTATTCATTTGTCTGGTGCATTCTCTGTTCTTTTTATGTTGCCAGCAGGGATGTACTGTTCTGCAAATGCTGCACTGTTGCCGCGTGTTCTGGTGTCAAAGTTACTAAAAAAAGGAATGAAAGTGTCATCTTAAGGGGAAGTCATGTGTGGGATAAACAGCTACTGTGTTATGCTGGTGAATGAGGACCCAAAAGCGACTTAACAAAAACAGAGTTTTTATTCCAGTCTTAAACAAAACGGTACTCCAGGATATATCTTAGATGACACCTGCTCACACGCAGCATCTGATGAAGGCAAAAACACGACAGGGCGGAACCAGGACACAGAACAGCAAACATCAAACAAGAATCCGACAAAGACAGAAGCAGAAAACAGAGGGAGAAATAGGGACTCAAATCAGAGGGCAAAATAGGGGACAGGTGTGAAAGAGTAAATGAGGTCGTTAGGAGAAAGAGAAACAGCTGGGAGCAGGAACGGAACGATAGAGAGAGAGAGCGGGGGAGGGAGAGAGGGAGGAGGAGAGAGGGAATAGAAAGAGGGAAAGAACCTAATAAGACCAGCAGAGGGAAGCACAGGGACAAGACATGAAGATCAAAGACAAAACATGACAGTACCCCCCCACTCACCAAGCGCCTCCTGGCGCACTCGAGGAGGAACCCTGGCGGCGACGAAGGAAATCATCAATCAACGAACGGTCCAGCACGTCCCGAGATGGAACCCAACTCCTCTCCTCAGGACCGAAACCCTCCCAATCCACTAAGTACTGGTGACCACGTCCCTGAGAACGCATGTCCATGATCCTCCGTTCCTTGTAAATAGGTGCGCCCTCGACAAGGACGGGAGGGGGGGAGGGAAGACGAACGGGGGCGCGAAGAAAAGGCTTGACACAAGAGACATGGAAGACAGGGTGGACGCGACGAAGATGTCGCGGAAGAATCAGTCGCACAGCGACAGGATTAACGACCTGAGAGACACGGAACGGACCAATGAACCGCGGAGTCAACTTGCGAGAAGCTGTCGTAAGGGAAAGGTTACGAGTGGAAAGCCACACTCTCTGACCGCGACCATACCTAGGACTCTTAATCCTACGTTTATTGGCGGCTCTCACAGTCCTCCCCGCAGACGAAGGCAGACCGGTACTAAAGTCTAAGGCGATCTGAGACCATGGTCGAGAAGGAATGGGAAGCGGTCTAAGACGACCGGCATGAGGAGAGTTACCTGACTTAGTCTGCGCGCAGTCCGAACAAGCAGCCACGAAACGGCGCGTGTCCCGCTCCTGAGTAGGCCACCAAAACCGCTGGCGAATAGAAGCAAGCGTACCCCGAACACCGGGGTGACCAGCTAACTTGGCAGAATGAGCCCACTGAAGAACAGCCAGACGAGTAGAGACAGGAACGAACAGAAGGTTACTAGGACAAGCGCGCGGCGACGCAGTGTGAGTGAGTGCTTGCTCTACCTGTCTCTCAATTCCCCAGACAGTCAACCCGACAACACGCCCTTCAGGGAGAATCCCCTCGGGTTCGGTAGAAACCACAGGAGAACTAAAGAGACGGGATAAAGCATCAGGCTTGGTGTTCTTATTTCCCGGACGATAGGAAATCTCAAACTCGAAACGAGCGAAAAACAATGCCCAACGAGCTTGACGTGCATTAAGTCGTTTGGCAGAACGGATGTACTCAAGGTTCTTATGGTCAGTCCAAACGACAAAAGGAACGGTCGCCCCCTCCAACCACTGTCGCCATTCGCCTAAGGCTAAGCGGATGGCGAGCAGTTCGCGGTTACCCACATCATAGTTGCGTTCCGATGGCGACAAGCGATGAGAAAAGTAAGCGCAAGGATGGACCTTATCGTCAGACTGGAAGCGCTGGGACAGAATGGCTCCCACGCCCACCTCTGAAGCGTCAACCTCGACAATGAATTGTCTTGTGACGTCAGGAGTAACAAGGATAGGGGCGGATGTAAAACGCTTCTTGAGGAGATCAAAAGCTCCCTGGGCGGAACCGGACCACTTAAAGCAAGACTTGACAGAAGTCAGAGCTGTGAGAGGGGCAGCCACTTGACCGAAATTACGAATGAAACGCCGATAGAAATTAGCGAAACCGAGAAAGCGCAGTAACTCGACACGTGACTTAGGAACGGGCCAATCGCTGACATCCTGGACCTTAGCGGGATCCATCTGAATGCCTTCAGCAGACAGATAATCATCGAGAGCCTTACGTTCGGGAGCCGACAGAGAGAATAATCTACCCCGAGGAGAAGTGGTCCCCGGAAGGAGATCAATACAACAATCATACGACCGGTGAGGAGGAAGAGAGTTGGCTCTGGACCGACTGAAGACCGTGCGTAGATCATGATGTTCCTCCGGCACTCCTGTCACATCACCAGGCTCCTCCTGAGTAGAGGGGACAGAAGAAACAGGAGGAATAGCAGACATTAAACACTTCACATGACAAGAAACGTTCCAGGATAGGATAGAATTACTAGACCAATTAATAGAAGGATTATGACATACTAGCCAGGGATGACCCAAAACAACAGGTGTAACAGGTGAACAAAAAATCAAAAAAGAAATGGTCTCACTGTGGTTACCAGATACTGTGAGGGTTAAAGGTAGTGTCTCATATCTGATACTGGGGAGAGGACTACCATCTAAGGCGAACATGGGTGTGATCCTCCCTAACTCTCTGAGAGGAATGTCATGTTTCCGAGCCCATGCTTCGTCCATAAAACAACCCTCAGCCCCAGAGTCTATCAAGGCACTGCAGGAAGCAGCCGACCCGGTCCAGCGTAGATGGACCGACAAGGTAGTACAGGATCTTGATGGAGAGACCTGAGTAGTAGCGCTCACCAGTAGCCCTCCGCTTACTGATGATCTCTGACCTTTAACTGGACATGACATGACAAAATGTCCAGCAGAACCGCAATAGAAGCAAAGGCGGTTGGTGATTCTCCGTTCCCTCTCCTTAGTCGAGATGTGAACACCTCCCAGCTGCATGGGCTCAGTCTCTGAGCCGATGGAAGGAGATGGTCGAGATGCGGAGAAGGGAAGCCCCGCTAACGCGAGCTCTCTTCCACGAGCTCGGTGACGAAGATCTACCCGTCGTTCTATGCGGATGGCGAGTGCAATCAACGAGTCCACGCTGGAAGGAACCTCCCGGGAGAGAATCTCATCCTTAACCTCAGCGTGGAGTCCCTCCAGAAAACGAGCGAGCAACGCCGACTCGTTCCAGTCACTGGATGCAGCAAGAGTACGAAACTCTATAGAGTAATCCGTTATGGATCGATCACCTTGACATAGGGAAGCCAGACCCCTGGAAGCCTCCTTCCCAAAA
The DNA here is from genome assembly GCF_029448725.1 of Salvelinus fontinalis. Classification (NCBI taxonomy): domain Eukaryota; kingdom Metazoa; phylum Chordata; class Actinopteri; order Salmoniformes; family Salmonidae; genus Salvelinus; species Salvelinus fontinalis. Next base: position 88,126,569 of record NC_074666.1, read on the forward strand.
ACTGAACGATCAAAGACCCGTATCATCTCCTCCTTAAAGTTCTGATAAACGTCAGAACACTCAGCCCTTGCCTCCCAGATAGCTGTGCCCCACTCCCGAGCCCGCCCAGTAAGGAGTGATATGACGTAAGCGATCCGAGCTCTCTCTCCAGAGTATGTGTTGGGCTGGAGAGAGAACACAATATCACACTGGGTGAGAAAGGAGCGACACTCAGTGGGCTGTCCAGAGTAACATGGTGGATTATTAACCCTGGGTTCCGGAGAGTCGGAAGACCGGGAAGTAGCTTGTGGTACGAGACGAAGACTCTGAAACTGTCCTGAGAGATCGGAAACCTGAGCGGCCAGGGTCTCAACGGCATGACGAGCAGCAGACAATTCCTGCTCGTGTCTGCCGAGCATTGCTCCCTGGAACTTGACGGTAGTGTAGAGAGAATCCGTAGTCGCTGGGTCCATTCTTAGTCGGATTCTTCTGTTATGCTGGTGAATGAGGACCCAAAAGCGACTTAACAAAAACAGAGTTTTTATTCCAGTCTTAAACAAAACGGTACTCCAGGATATATCTTAGATGACACCTGCTCACACGCAGCATCTGATGAAGGCAAAAACACGACAGGGCGGAACCAGGACACAGAACAGCAAACATCAAACAAGAATCCGACAAAGACAGAAGCAGAAAACAGAGGGAGAAATAGGGACTCAAATCAGAGGGCAAAATAGGGGACAGGTGTGAAAGAGTAAATGAGGTCGTTAGGAGAAAGAGAAACAGCTGGGAGCAGGAACGGAACGATAGAGAGAGAGAGCGGGGGAGGGAGAGAGGGAGGAGGAGAGAGGGAATAGAAAGAGGGAAAGAACCTAATAAGACCAGCAGAGGGAAGCACAGGGACAAGACATGAAGATCAAAGACAAAACATGACATACTGTGTTTCAAATCCTCTAGTATATTTGTATTTGTTTGACATGTCGCTCTCTGAAACATCGGAGTACACCGAGGTGCAAACTGAACCTTTGATCCACAGGAAACCGAAATGTTTGATCCACAGGAAACTGAAATGTTTGATCCACAGGAAACTGAAATGTTTGAGGTCTGACCCAACATGCAACGTGTCAACTCCCTCCAGGTCTCTCTGCTTTAACGTACAGGGTAGCTACAGGATCTCTGCTGATAAAGTATCAAAACATACACAGGGCTGACAAAGGGGAGCGAGGGGAAAACTGAGTTTTGGTTCCCTCAGCTACAGCTCTGAAAATGTCTGTCCCATTTGGCAACTATTTACTTTCCTTTGACCTTGTTGCTTAGATACGCCAAGCCCCTGTGTGGAGATTAAAGTTTCCTTTTGGCTGGTGGTCAATAACAATATCTTTGATCTACCCATTTACATTGAATACTATTGTTCACATTGAGTGTCTGTGTATGAACTTTCTATAGCGTTTTTGGACATTGACTAGAGACTTTACATGTAGATGCAGGACACTCATTCTCCATGAGTGGAGAACAGGAGGGCTTCTTAAAGAAAAACTAACAGGTCTGTGAGAGCCGGAATTCTTACTGGTTGGTAGGTGATCAAATACTTATGTCATGCAATAAAATGCAAACTAATTACTTAAAAATCATACAATGTGATTTTCTGGATTTTTGTTTTAGATTCCGTCTCTCACAGTTGAAGTGTACCTATGATAAAAATGACAGACCTCTACATGCTTTGTAAGTAGGAAAACCTGCAAAATCGGCAGTGTATCAAATACTTGTTCTCCTCACTGTATAACACAGACTCAGAATGTCTTGAGAGCACTACAGTATGAGAGCACTATTAAATAGTGAGTGTGTCGGAGACATGACTGGAATTCAAACGCTTGTTTTTGCAACAAGAACACACTGTTTGTTCTTATGGGGAGTCCAGTCCTCCCCTGTATATCACTTTGTCTCTCCACTCCCTTCGCCTCCCCTTTCTCTGACAACCAGCTAGAACAACCTCTGACCCTAACTCAAGTCTAGAGCTCTGCTTAGAAATAGCAGCAGCTGGTATTTTGTAAATACTCCTCTTGTTCTGATCCCATGGTATGACTTATCCTCAACGTATCTTATAAACACAGACCAAACGTGGGCTGATGGATGATGTAGGGCTAAGATCTCATCTAAAAGGCTAGAGCTTTAGCTAAATAATTCCATTGTATTAGTCCAGACTGCTACTGTGACTAGACTGACGGTCCCATTCAGACGAGTAGCAGATGCACCTTTTGATTGGATGGAGCTCTTGAGTTTCTTCCCACCTGCACTTGCCCACCTGTGGGTTGCTATAAAGCCTGTTTAGTGTATGAGATAGTGAGGCATTTCTGTGTTCTCAACATCTCTATTCTAACTAAATATCAGTCTAAGCCAACAGAGATGTTATTTGTGGATGGAGCCATCCCATCGCCCACATCTGATGACTTATTATATCATCACCACTTCACCACTCAGTTCTGCATCCACTCTAACAGAGCACACATCACATGATCCAGATATTTAGTACTTTCCAAAGATTCTCATAAATAGACAGGAAAGTGCAGAGAGAAACAGTTAATTCTAGAATGCTCAGAGATTCTGCCCTACTGTGCTAATTTCAACATTATGAAACATGATAATAAAAATATGAATATAAATATTCTGAAATGAAATAGATGCCATTAATTGAGCGACTGTTCCGCTGAAAAAAAAAATATACACAACAAAATTAAAAGACAAATGACTTAATATGTACATTTGATGGAACTGTTAATTATGTTTCAAATGGAAGAACACAAACACTGCATCACATTGCCTAATGTCTATAGGCGCTACAATGTTGCGCAAACCATAAACCCTGTCCGGCCCTTTTTAGATGGCAGGATAAATACAGAGCAGGCAACTTGGATGAACTCTGATTGCTTTCACTATCATTTTTACATCGCAAAAAATGGGAATTATGTATGATACAAGAGAGCTACCGCATCCTTGCAAATGGGTTCCAGAATGAAACAGTCCAAAACGAGGTGCAGGGTCCTGTTCCATTTAAATTCCCTACATTTATATTGATGGTTTCTTGCGCTTGATGGTTGAAATCGTTCGAAGGGGTCTTCCAGTAAAGAGCACGTGACTTCTCACGATTTTCCGGTCCTGTTCTTGTAATTCAATACAGAGACAAAATATAATGTGAGACAACTGACCGCTGCGCCTGTTGAAGAGTTTGGCTGTGTGCATGTGGGGACTGGACACTTGGACATCAGACACTGACCACAAGGAATACCTATATTTTTCTACGTCTTTCTGGGAATGAAACATTAGTTTAATATAAAATGTGTGAAATAATATTTAGTCAGATTTTTCTTCGGTTTCCGTTACTTCTCTGGATGGCAGGTAAAGTTAGTTTTGTTATACCGTTACTGAAAGATTTAAGAATTTCAAGCAGAATAGGAACACAGATAACGCTAAAATATTTGACATTCCAGTTAAGAGGGATAAGAACAATAGCCGCCTTGGTTCGCAATACAATCCACAATAACTGGATCGTAATTCATAGTGGCCAGAGAGATAAACTAAGAACCAATAACACGTTTTGGAATAACCAGGAGAGGGCAATGTAGTAGCGAATAAAATCTGTATGCTCACAGTAAAGATGATGTGACAAATGACACAAAATGTCATTTTTTTGTCTTAACGGTTATGTCTTTGTCCAATATAATACGTTATAAAATGTATTTCCTATATTTCAATTACTGATTAGAAACTGCCTTCTGAAAAAGGCAACTAATTTTAACCTCTTGTTAGTTTACCATTCTGCATTCTAGGGCTGGACTTGGGATCGTTTATGTTTAAAGAAACAGTATGTCTGCTTGAGAATGCAAATTAGCTGATTATGGTCTCTGTCATGTGGTCTGACCTGTAGGTGGGCCTACACATGCCGCCTGTCCTATTGAGCTCAACCCTCCCAGATTGGTGGTGAGATATGGAGACTCAGTCTCAGTCAACTGCAGCACATCATCCACAGACCACGAGGGGATGGGCTGGGAGGCCTCATTAGGAGGTACAGGTTTAGAAGAGGTCAACCTTGTCATCTGGAATGTGGAGAATTTGACAGAATGGACAATACAACCTAAATGCTACCTCACATCAAAAGATGGAGAGCAGTGTTCGAAAAAGTTCCCTGTCATTCTATACAGTAAGTTGTTTTTCTTTTGCGTCTTGCAGTGAGTTTTGTCAGTGAAAACAATAATTTTTTTCTCACTATATGTAACTATTTTGTCTCTAGAGACTCCAGACAGCGTCTCCGTCTCTCCTCAGAGACACTCTGGTCCCATGGTGGAGGGGACAGAGTACCAGCTGCAGTGTGACATACAGAACGTCGCTCCTTTACGGAGCCTGGTTGTCAGATGGTACAAAGGGAATGAAACTGTAAAAATTCAAACATTTAATGACTCCAAGATGAACCCAGTGGATGTGTTCTCCACCCTTAACATCACCCCCAGGAGATTTGAGGATGAAGTAAAGTACAGGTGTGAGGCAGAGCTGGACCTGGGACCACTACCTTCTGTCATGTCATCACAGACTCTTAATTTTGCTGTTCACTGTAAGTCTTTTTGTTTTCTTTTTGGGGTTGGTGGCACTGCGGGGCTGTTCAATGTTGGTCCTGGAGTGCCGAAGCACTTCTGGTTTTCATTCTCTCCTTCTAACAAGGGACTAATTCAGACCTGGGACAATTTACAGGTGAGTGCAACCAGGTAGAAACCAACAATGGAAGTGTTTTGGGCCTCCAGGACTGGAATTGAACAGCCCTGCACTAAATGGACCTTTTACAGGGCTAAGGGACTATTTAATTTCACATTCTTCAAACGATCCTAAAGTGATGTCATTGACCCTTTTGTTTGATGTTAACGTCAGTCTGCAGTGCCTGTAGTCTGTATCATTGGCAAAACTGTCATCAGCCAAAACAGCTGTGAAGTCCTTGGTTGCAGCACCCATTGCAACTAGCATCAGGATGTGGGGAGTGCTGACTGAGGGGAACTGTAGTTCTGCCTGGATGACAGCTTGTGGTGGCTCATCTTAAAGGGGAAGGCAACCATTATTTTTGTCTGCGACAGATTGCCTGACAACTCAAACTGAATTCTTCCACTGCTCTATCTTCGCTACAAACTTCAATCTAAAATGGCCATTGTTGAAGTCGTTTGTAGTGACGCCAAAATGAGGGGTATTCTACAAACAAAGTAATCAGCGATTGGATCAGCTCTAACCAATCAGAGTATCAAAGCCAATGAACAATTTTCAAAACACTGCTTTACCCATGTGTTGTTCTGGCTCTGGCACAACCCATTGGTTTCTGGGACCAATCAGAATAGTTAGAATATGTTTGCGTTCCTCAAATCGTCGGGGAGGTAGTCAGATCAAGACTTATTGCGGAGGAGAAACTAACGTCTGTGGGCGTGGTGTAGCTGTCACGCTCATCATAATACCTGGACCAAAGCGCAGCGTGATCTGGGGTCCACATCTTTTTATTACTATGTGAAACTCTCAGCAAAACAAAACAATAAATGAACACACGATACGTGAAGAAAATGCAGTCCTCACAGGCACTACACAAAAACAAGATCCCACAAAGCACAATAAGGAAATGGCTGCCGAAATATGATCCCCAATCAGAGACAACGATAAACAGATGCCTCTGATTGAGAACCATACCAGGCCAACATAGATATATTTATATATATATTCACCTAGATAACCCACCCTAGTCACACCCCGACTTAATCAACATAGAGAATAAAAAGCTCTCTATGGTCAGGGCGTGACAGTAGTATTTTGCGTAGCCAAGTACGGAATATTAGTGTGTTCCAACAAATCCAAAATTCCAAACGATCACAACAGCAATTTGCATGTGTTTTTGTCTCTCCTACCTTTCCATTCGGCTTCATTGTACTGTTATTTTAACAGCCTGCTGAAAGGTCTCTGTCATTTCCCCTTATACTGTTACTATACTTATTGAATGCCCAAGATATTACAGCATAGCTGAGTACACAACCCATAACCTGAGCTGCACTGTTGAGGGTTATCCTGCACCTGAGGTCATTTGGTACAATACAAATAGTATATAACATCTTTGATTTTTTTTTTGCTGTGCTTGATGGAGCTTATCTGTGCAATGGAATCAATGCAATAGTCCCAAAAGTCCAAACCCCACCCATGTAGCAATCCAGACAGGCCCAAGCAAATATGCAAAGTATTTTAATGAAAATGTAAAATACTCTTTGAACCCAGGTCTTCTGTCCATATTTGTATTTTCTATATCAGTGTCTGTTGCATTTTGGTCTTATTATGCTCATGTGACTCTCGCGCCTCCAGTCCCACCACAGAACATTCTGGACCTGAGGGACACAGAAGTTGATTTTGGTTCCCCTACTGGGCTGAATTGCTCCTCCAATGGGAACCCCCGGCCAAAGTACTCCTGGACTTATCACCGGGCTCCCAACGTGAAATTGAAGAATGATGATGGGGGGTCCCTACTGACCATCAAGCAGGCCTCAGGGGAGAACATTGGGACCTACACATGCCACGCCAGTAATACCCTGGGAAAGGTCTTTAAAATAGCCAGAGTCTCTGTCAGAGGTAAGACCTTCACCAATTATAATGAATTATTGGATTTTGCCTGTCCGGATGCTCAAAGCGCTTTACATAGTAAGGGGGACACTCACCTCATCAGCCTCTGTCATCAAAGCGTCCAGGACATTGGTAATGTTGGCTAATGACACTCTTGGCTCAGATCTACCATGTCTCTCTCTATGGTTCTTAAGAGGGTGAGAAAAAAAATGGTTCTATAGTCTACGTCTATGTGCTGTATTCACAGTAGCATTTGTCATCTTTGCTTATGCCTACTGGACATTATGGCATTGTTCAGTGACGCATTTGGATATGATAGTCTATTATAATATGATACTATCACAATTTCGTGACAGCAAATTTCATGAGGAACATGCATTGAAATACATATTACTGGACTGTCCCTTTAATACCAGGAATAAAACTGAGCTCAACCAGTATTTTACTGGAGAAAAAAACCCCAGTATGGCTACAGCTTTGTTTTCCCAAATTAATCTCTGCTTTCTGAAATGTCGTTATGTATAGCCTATCTAGGCTATTGATGTGGTTTCTCGTCCCATAATTGAATAACACATTTAGAAACGGCCTGGTGCTTGTGGGGGAGGGTTGTTTTCTATTATATTTAAGAGGGAGTGGAGTTGAGGGATAGGGTGAATGTGCTGTGCTGGCTGCACTTTCGTTAAATAAGTTAACAAGTCGGCGCCGCGCGGCTTCTACTTCCAATGAACTAGAGAAAAGCACTCGAATAGATAGATATATTCAGAGGCTGCTAAATAACGGGCCGCTAGACATCCAGGCGGCTTACAAAGCCTCTGACGAGCTCAGGCAATGAAGGATTTGTACCTAAATCGGCTTTTTTCATTCGCTTTGACTTTGGAACTGTTGTCGCTGTTGAATGGATCAGAATCAAGTAAGTTTTTGTAGCGCACTGAACGGGAAGTGATCGGTGATGTCCACTGTAGAACATGTTAACGTGCTCATCGTCATACAAATTGCCTGACAACTTTATTTTGTTTCTTCTAAAATATGATGAGAAAAAAATACCACACTAGTAGACGCACATTGTTGAGATGAAAGAGGCTACAAAGGTAGATATTGGCTTAATTGCCATAACCTGGCTCTGTGCTCTCTGATTCTGAGAGTCAACATCATGTATAGAAATAGTATTCCTAGGTATTTTAGTCATATTCCTTAATCCGGCAATAGTGTTAAAGAACCATGGAAATGCGTGCGCAAACACACACACACACACACACACACACACACACACACACACACACACACACACACACACACACACACACACACACACACACACACACACACACACACACACACACTAAACCCCAGTTCATTGAATAAATAATTGTTTAACTAGTTGAAGTTACATTGAAGTTACGTAGAGATGTGCTTCATGTGAAGTATGTTATTTAGTTGTGAAGTGGGTTACATTATTGATGGAGCTTATTAGGTGAAGGGACAGGGACATAAAAGCTCCACTAAAGAATGGGATGCAAAAAAATGTCAATTTTTGTGAAGGAAGTGTATCCTTCCTGGCTCATTTTCCTGTATTTTGGTCTAATGAGTCACTGGCGGCTATCAGCTGTTTGTCACATTTGACCACCCTTTTCCTTTTTTGCTGCTGCTCATTGAAATATGATGTGATTTATTGTTGGATATTACCAGCTATTTAAATTATGTAATTCATTATCTCTCTTTTCTCCTAACTCTGTAGGAGCAGAGCCGGTATGTCCTATCAAGCTGATCCCTGAGAGTGTGGTGGTGAAATATGGATCTCCAATCTCAGTGTCGTGCAGCAACACAACCAGTGTTGAAGAGATCTACTGGACAGCAGGTCCAGAAGTTGTCAATGACACTACCTGGAGTGTTCTGGAACTCCTAGACTGGGACATAAGGCCTGGTTGTAAGGCAACCTTTCAGGGGATTGGAAGATGCAGTAAGCCTCTGCACATCACAGTATACAGTAAGTGAAGATGCTGTCTTCCTCATTCTCTATGTCAGAAGAACAATGTCTCTATCCGTAAGGGGTATCCTCTATATCTGGCTGGAATACTATATTATACTGTATATTGTATTATATGAAATGGCATTTCATGTTCCTGTTGTACCGAAATAAAACCAATCTGTGACCCCAAAACCGCAATGCGTACCGAGGGGGTTTGGTGAACCGTTACACCATTATTGTTCACCATATGCTCTTACACATATTTACTGCCTCTTTTTTACTGTTTCGTATTAACTTCTAGTTGTTTTTAAAGGTTGGTTTTTGTCTTCAAACACTAATAAGTCTAAAAATTGTCTTCCGCAGAGACTCCAGACAGCGTCTCCATCTCTGTTCTGAGACACTCTGGTCCCATGGTGGAGGGGACAGAGTACCAGCTGCAGTGTGACATACAGAACGTCGCTCCTCTACAGAACCTGGTTGTGAAGTGGTACAAAGGAAATGAACCCTTAGATAATGTAACTTACAGTAACGTCAGTAAGACACCAGTGGATGTGTCAGATACTCTGATGATCAGCCCCAGTAGAAGAGATGATGGAGCTCAGTATAGATGTAGAGCAGAACTGGACCTGGGACCAGAGGGACCCCATCATACAGTGACATCAGAACCTCTCGACATTACTGTACACTGTGAGTTGCTGAGAACTGTTCATATATACAAACCATGCTAACGTTGTATAACGTCTGATAGTATATTAGCTCTATGCACATTCCGTAAGTGCGTAATGTTCTACGGTGAAGTCTCACTCCACTGTCTTTTAATGTTAGAAGAAAATAATCAAACTTACAATTGTGTTTGTTTCCTTCACTGCAGTAATTCATTCAAGAAATGTGTTTTCAAATTTTCACCACCGGCCTTTATACTCCCTCCCTCTCTCTAAGATAAGCCATGCATCAATGCATCTCGACTGCCAGTGAGGATACCTGTGTTCAGGGGCTATCCTGAGGAGTTAGTGTGTGAGGCTGAGGGTTACCCACAGCCCAGGATAAAGTGGGTCTATGACCCAGCGAAGCATGTCAGTGAGGCGGGAGGCAACCTGACTGTCTTTGAGGCAGGGCTCTACAACTGCACCGCCACCAACGATGTGGAGACGACCTTCATTGTGGTAGAGGTGGTTTTTAATGGTAATGGAACCTTTATTAAACTGTATTAAACCCTTTATTAACCCATTATTTACTGTTTATGAACGTCTTTGGTTGACTGATTAATGTTCTCAGAACAAATTGTATTAATAGCTTTTAACTATGCAGTTTTTCTCATATGTCCTTTACCCGTTGACCGATCCAATACCTCTTAGTTACTGGTTTCTGAACTGCTCTCCTCCTGCCACATTCTGTAGTCAGATACATGTAGTACATCTCAGTTGTGTGAGGGAGTTTGAACCAAAGCTCCAAAACATGAGATGATGAGGGGACAGTATATTTTTGTGCACATATAAAATCAGGCATGAAACAAACTCCTTGGGAAGGGCACCTGGTGAGGCTAGGTAGAACTGAGCATCATCCATCATTCATTGAAGAGTGTTGGGTAAAGTTGTTGAGTATTTGGCAGTTTAGCTCAGTACTGACTTGTCTTGTAGAAGACTATTTCAAGGTTAAAGTTGAGCAATGTCCCCACTCTTAAGGTATGTTGTAGATCTACTCTGACTGGTGGGATCATGTAATATTATGTTAATTAATACGTGCTTATTCTTTCCTGTTGGAGGAAGTAGGATAAATCAGTGTATTGACGCTTCTCTATTTGTTGGTGAAAATGGTTCAGTCTGAGGTGGCGCCAGAACGTTAACAGAGTGTGATGGATTAATGGGTGTTTGTTGTTATGTCTCTCTGTTCACAGAGGACTACCTGCCCCTCATAGCGGGCTTCGTGGCCTTCATGGTCGTGGTCATCTCGGTCATCTTCGTCTTCATCTACTCCATCTACTACAAGAACACCAAGATGGGCCGCTACAGCCTGAAGAAGGCCAAGCTCAGCAGCACGCCCAACGGCAACGTAGCGCAGAACGGCGGCCGGGACACTCCGCTCCCGATGACTAAACTGTCTCAGCCAAACATCAACTTTTAAGAGAACGAGCTGTATTGGGATGTGCCACTCTTTCCCCGCTGAGAGACTAAGTGACTAAGTGAGAGACCAAGTGGTTGAGGTGGTTGAGGGGCTGGTCACAACTCATTCAACTGGCAGACACCGGTCTGGATTGTGATAGTTGGGAGTGTCTCCTGACTCTCCTCCAACCTCCCTATGCTTCATATGCACTCCCTTTCCTCTTTAGCACTAAGATTTTAAGTACAGATCAGTCCCTCTATTTCCCCTTCTACTGAAGAACCTGATGAGGTAGAATAACCTCTGTTTTTAGTGAGCTTTATGATCTATTCTACACATAAAAAGTGTAGCTGATGTTTTCTCTGAAGGACAAGAAGAAGTAGCAGCGAATGAACAATGTGAAATCCCTTTTTGGAAACTGGCTTATTTGAAATGTATTTTTTATATGACTGGTTTTGGAAAAACTGGTTTTTGTATTGCATAAGCACCAACAAGGGAATTGTTATGTCATTTTGAACATCTTTTTTTTGTTTGGTCTGATGACAATGTAATTGCTGTCACATTATGCAATTGCTTGAAGAGCAGCACATGATTGAAATTGTGAGAATGCTCCCTTTGCCTGGATGTGATGTCTTGCTCGTGACAAGAAGCTTGGAGTGGAACCTGCAGTACAGTGGAGGCTGCTGAGGGGAGGACGGCTCATAATAATGGCTGGAACGGCGTGAATGGAATGGTATCAAACACATGGAAGCCATGTTTGATGTATTTGATACCATTCCACTAATTCCACTCCAGCTATTACCACGAGCCCGTCCTCCCCAATTAAGGTGCTACCAACCTCCTGTGCTATAGTATATGCACATAACTTATTTAGGTTGTGAGCACAATGATCACTGAAACCAATTAATATAGCCTACATGTGAAAAGTATTATTTCCCCAGAGTGTGAATTATTCTGTGACATTCAGGGGGTCTTTATTTTTTTTGCAGGACTTCCTAAAAAAAAGAAAATTGGGGGGGGGCCCAATAGTAAAGATATATTTTAACAGTAAACATGTATTACCTTTTAATGTGGCATGAACACAAACAGTCATGATGCTTTCATCTGATTCTCAAACAAATCACTTCAAAAATGATTAAGTTACCTGTGCACTTTTGTCCACAAAATAATTCCAGCTTCTTAACAGTGCACCCGCCATTTCCTGAAGGGAAAGAGACATCTGTCACAAAACACCAAAAAAGTGTAATGACATTCAGTGATTGTAAGGAAGCCTACACTCTTGTAGCCTGAATTAATTGATGCGTCTTGCTGACAAATTTACGTTTAGAAAAAAGTCTGGGCACCTGAAAAGGGGCTGAAATACGGGACACAACTACAGCTGTCTGTCCCAAGCTCATGTGAGGGCCCAGTTGAAACAATGTTGCAAAGCTCTAAACAGACATCAGAGAGGCAGACAGGTGGAGAATGAATGTGATTGAAAGAACCTGAACCAGGTTAAACCAGCGTTGAGCTCATTTAGGGGAGCTCATGTCTCATTTGGGGGTCAGAGCTACTCTGTTACTACTCTACATTGCTCCTACTCACCCAGAACTGCATCTGGAGTGTTCAGTGTTTTAACTGCATCACTGTAATGCCTGACTGCATGTGAGTTCTGAATGTGTGGAAGGGGCAGTTGGTGTGTGGTTGCCTCTTCCTGTAAGCAGATTGAATCAAGCCATTATTATCAAATGCAGGAGTCAAGAGAAAGCCTGGAGCTCAAGAGTAATGTCAATACTTTTTAGGTCCCACTTCACATTGTGGCCTAAAACCTTTGTAATTACATGGTAGTTACATTGTTACATATTACTTACAGCTGTTATACTGGTTTGTTATACAGTTACAAGTATGTAACACTTTGTAATTACAAAGTGCCCATATACACTCACCGGACAGTTTATTAGGTACACCACCCAATTCACGAAAATGGATCACTCCTACAGACAGTCAGCTGGCCGTGGCTTGCTATATAAATCAGGCAGACAGACATCAAAGCATATAATTAATGTTTGATTGAACGTTAGAATGGGCAAGACGAGTGACCTAAACAACTTTGAGCATGGCACACCAGATCCAGTATCTCAGAAACGGGCGCCCACGACCCATCCTGCCTGGTGTCAACAGTACAGGCTGGTGACGGTGGTGACTGTACAGGCTGGTGACACCACCGTCCAAACTGCAGCAACTGCGTGATACCATCGCGTCAGCATGAACCAACATCCCTGTGGAACGTTTTTGACTTGTAGAATCCATGTCCCGAATAATTCAGGCTGTTCTGGAGGCAAAGTGGGTCTTGACTCGGAACTAGATGGGTGTACCTAATAAACTGGCCAATGAGTGTATGTAACTGCAATGTAAATGCATACGTTTTAGGCTACTTCATGTAAACTCAAAGCCTTTTGTGTATGTAATATAAAATATAAAACTGTATATTTAATAAAGTCTGTAAAAATGAGTGCCTCTACATTTAAGGGCCCATAGAGTATGTGGAGAATAGATTGCAAGGGGGGGCTTATAGGGAAGAAGAGAACAATTAATATTGTACAAAGGGATGGTCAGTGTAGATGTTCTATCAATATTGGTCTTCTGGTTGTTAGGAGAGAGAGAGTATCTCCCTTGACCCCCTTTCACCACAGAATGTAGTCTACACAAACTTCTGTGGAGATCTTTTGTTTCACAATCCTCTCATGTCAATACTCCTGTGTTAAGAAATTAATTTGTATTAATCTTTTGTATAATATTGCTTTGAGTTTTCATTAAAATATTGCGTTTTTTATGATGATACTTATTGTTGTATTGTGAAAGTGACTGAAAAATAATTGAGCAAAATGTGTTTAATATTTCTAAAAAATAATTGTTTATTTAACACAAATATCAGCATTTCCTTTTCAGAAAGTAAATGATATATTTTAAAATATTTTTTAACTGTTACATTTGTAGCCACAAAATGTAAATTAGGCCCTATGGCTTTTTATAGCCCAAATAGGCCTAGAGAATACCCCACACTACAGTATTATGATGCTCTGAGTCAGTGGTTCCCAAACTTTTTATAGTCCCGTACCCCTTCAAACATTCAACCTCCAACTGCGTACCCCCTCTAGCACCAGGGTCAGCGCACTCTCGAGTTTTTTGCCATCATTGTAAGTCTGCCACACACACTATACGATACATTTATTAAACATAAGAATGAGGGTGAGTTTTTGTCACAACCCGGCTCGTGGGAAGTGACAAAGAGCTCTTATAGGACCAGGGCACAAATAATAATTTTATAATAAATTAAATCTTTATTTAACCATCTAACATATAAAACCTTATTTGTTAATTGAAAATTGTGAATAACTCACCACAGGTTAATGAGAAGGGTGTGCTTGAAAGGATGCACATAATTCTGCAATGTTGGGTTGTATTGGAGAGAGTTTCAGTCTTAAAAGTACCTGCATAATTGTGCACCAAACTCACTCAGGTGCTTCGCTATATCACATTTGACATTGTCCATAAGCTTGAGTTCATTTGCACACAAAAAAATAATACACTAATGGAAAGACCTGTGTGTTGTCCTTGTTAATGCAGACAGAGAAGAGCTCCAACTTCTTAATCATAGCTTCAATTTTGTCCCGCACATTGAGAGTCCATGTAATCCTAGATTCAGATCATTCAGGCGAGAAAAAACATCACCCAGATAGGCCAGCCATGTGAGAAATTTGTCATCATGCAAGCGGTCAGACTGTCACGCCCTGATCTGTTTCACCTGTCCTTGTAACGGCTTTCGTTGGTGGAAGGAGAGGAGGACCAAAATGCAGTGTGGTACATATACATAATGTCGTTTAATCGAGAATGAACACAAAATACAAAAAGAACAAGAGAATCAAAATGAAAACCGAAACAGTCCCGAATGGTGCAAACACTGAAACGGAAAATAACTACCCACAACCCATAGTGGGAAAACAGGCTACCTATGTATGATTCTCAATCAGAGACAACGATCGACACCTGCCTCTGATTGAGAACCATACTGGGCCAAACACATAGAAATATAACGTATAGAACAAAACATAGAAAAACAACATAGAATGCCCACCCCAACTCACGCCCTGACGAAACTAAAATAAAGACATAAAAAAGGAACTAAGGTCAGAACGTGACAGTCCTTGTGATTGTCTCTTCCCCCTCCAGGTGTCGCTGATTTCCCCCAGTGTATTTATCCCTGTGTTTCCTGCCTCTCTGTGCCAGTTTGTCTTGTATGTTCCAAGTCAACCAGCGTTTTTTCCCGTACTCCTGCCTTTGCTATTCTCCTTTTTCTAGTCCTCACGATTTAGACCCTTGCCTGTTCTGGACTCTGTACCCGCCTGCCTGACCATTCTGCCTGCCTTGACCACGAACCTTTCTGCTACTCTGTACCGCCTGAACTCTGATCTGGTTTTGACCTTTTGCCTGTCCACGACCATTCTCTTGCCAACTCCTTTTGGATTAATAAACAATGTGAGACTCCAACCATCTGCCTCCTGTGTCTGCATCTGGGTCTCGCCTTGTGTCATGATACAGACATGTGAAAATTATGGTCAGTAAAGAACTTTAAGCTCCTCTCAATTAAAGAAAACGTGTCAATACTTTGCGCCTTGATAACCAGCGCACTTCTGTTGTAAAACCGTTACATGGTCGCTGCTCATATCATTGCATAGTGCAGAAAATACACGAGAGTTCAGGGGCCTTGCTTTAACAAAGTTAAACATTTTGGGGACACACATTTTGGACACTACATTTTCACTGTAGTGTCCAAAACGTATTTCAAGCTGTCAGGCATTCCCTTGGCAGCAAGAGCCTCTCGTGGATGCTGCACGTTACCACTTCACTATGTCTCCCTGTCATGGCTTTGGCGCCATCAGTACAAATACCAACACATCTTGACCACCAAAGTCCATTTGATGTCACAAAGCTGTCCAATACTTTAAAAATATCCTCTCCTGTTGTCCTGGTTTCCAATGGTTTGCAGAAGAGGATGTCTTCCTTAATTCACCCCCCATAAACGTAACGGACATATACCAGGAGCTGTGCCAGGCCCGCCACGTCTGTTGACTCATCCAGCTGTAACGCATATAATACACTGGCTTGTATGCGAAGTAGTAATTGTTTCAAAACATCTCCTGCCATGTCACTGATGCGTTGTGAAACAGTGTTGTTTGATGAAGGCATTGTCTGTATAGTTTTTTGGGCCTTTTCCCCCAGCATTGTCCCAGCCATATCCGCGACAGCAGGAAGAATTAAGTCCTCCACAATAGTATGGGGCTTGCCTGTCCTAGCCACTCGGGAGCTCATCTAAATGTCTGCACAAAAGTGAAGATGTAAGGGGTGCGTACTGGCGGCAGAGAAGTCAGACGCAGGAGAGCAAAAAACGATGTTTCCAACGGCGCAGTTTAATAATAAAAACCCAACGGAAAACAGAACAATCAATAAATGGGTACATAACCCGATGCGCACCAGACATAACGTGCACAAGCACTTACAATAAACAATTCCGGACAAGGACATGGGGGGGACAGACGGTTAAATACACAACATGTAATTGATGGGATTGAAACCAGGTGTGTGGGAAGACAAGACAAAACAAATGGAAAATGGAAGGTGGATCGGCGATGGCTAGAAGACCGGTGACGTCGACCGCCGAACGTCGCCCGAACAAGGAGAGGGACCGACTTCGGAGGAAGTCATGACAGAAGGTTTCATCAAGTTGTGAGATAGTACTTTTGTACATATAACACACTGTGACTGAAGAAAGGCACTACTCCCAATATAAGTGAACCCCAGATCAATGTAGTTCTCATCATATTTGCGCCTCTTCGAAGGTCCAACGTCCCTGTCTGCTGTTCTGTGCTTTCCCGGGTAAGGGGGCAGTAGCTCTTCTGCTGCATCAGATTCACATCTGTCAGTGTCCATGCTAGCTGGGCTAACAACAACTGTAGAATTACTGATGCTTGCATTGGATGTGCTCGTGGAAGCAGAACAACTTGTGTCGTTGACAGGTGCAGGTGTAGTACTGCTGGTAGAAGTACTACCAGTAGAGCTGGTATGTGTCTCTATGGACGCGGGCCTTACTTTTTTTTTACCATTTATCCATTTTCGAGCAAACGGAATGAGCAGCAGCAACTTTTGGCTACATACAGACCGCTAGTGGAATTCCCGCGAGAGAGTAAAAGTTAATGTGATTGGATGTTAATTATTTGACTAGGCTACCTGTATTTGACATTGTGTTGTTATTTTGCTGAACACTGGATGGTTTAATTTTGTTTTTGGCATTGAAACTAGGCTACTAAGGAGAAAAAAAACTCACCCAAATGTATAGCTCGAAAATTTAAATGGTTTGTTTGAAAATGTGAAGAATTTTTTGGCGGAAAAAAAAATAAAATAAATAAAACATATATATATATATATATATATATATATATATATATATATATATATTTTAATCACATTTTTGTTTTGTATACCCCCGACGGCATTGCTTGCACCCCTGGGGGTTACGACATCCCGTTGCTATTGTACCCAGTCTGGGAATACCTGCTCTGAGTATTTAAAATGTAACGTGTGAAAAATATATTAAATATTTCAATAGGCTTTTTGTTTTGAAAAACAGTCATATCCTTAGGCCTAATGAATTATAGAAGAGACCCGAACACTCACTAAGTTGTTCATTTCAAAGAATCTATCTCATAAGAGTTGTTGTGTGATTTGCAGAACTTTATTTTTCTTGTACGTTACTCATATGAGCACCCTTGACAGCACCCTTCACAGCACCCTTGATTCTCAGTATTGTCAGTATGTTTGATGATAGTTTTAATCATTTGTCTTTCACTTTCTCAACCTATATCTGTGGACCATAGGGAAGCAGACATGCATACCGACATGAACCCCATGGACACAGTCTCAGGGCTGTGAGGAGAGAAAGGCCACTAATGTGTTTTATCTATCTCAGGTATTTTAATAGGCTACACAGTCATATATCACCATAGGTGGCTCACATGGTCCTTTAAGAAGTTGCTAAACTGTGTGTTAAGTAGAAACAATTCCCTGAGATGATTTTGTTACTTGCCACTTCTTTCTGTGTTGACAAGAGTACAGTGGCACAGTTCTTCAATAGTTGTCTTTTTTTGTTGAATCACAATCAGAGATTTGGGTTAATTTTTTATAACAATTTTAAAACAAATTCATGCTAGATATTTCAAGGTATGTTTACAGTGTTAAGTGCAAAGTATGTTCAGTTCAGTTCACATTGTGGCAGGGTAGCCTAGTGGTTAGAGTTTCGGACTAGTAACCGAAAGGTTCAAATCCCTGAGAAGTCGTTCTGCCCCTGGCCATCATTGAAAATAAGAATTTGTTCTGAACTGACTTGCCTGGTAAAATAAATAAAATTTCACAGGGCTGGAATAGCATTGGTACAGTTGGAAGTGGTGCTTGTAAGGTGCACAGGGCTGGAATAGCATTGGTAGAGTTGGAAGTGGTGCTTGTAAGGTGCACAGGGCTGGAATAGCATTGGTAGAGTTGGAAGTGGTGCTTGTAAGGTGCACAGGGCTGGAATAGCATTGGTACAGTTGGAAATGGTGCTGCAACATTGGTTGAAAGTTTTGCATCGACAATGCAGGTGATGTTTACCATACATACACAGCATTCACTGTCAAACATCAACCAGTTATGCTCATTGAGTTAAAGTTTTGAAAGAATCCGTCTTTCACTGACATGTTCCTCTACTGTCTTTTGTATGCCATTGGGAACCTTTCTCTCATACATCACTGTAACACTGACACCTCCATACTAATCAGTGCAAAATAAAGTCAATTTAAAGAGAAGGATGAAAGTCCATCTGTTATCCTGCCTACAGTGGCTCATATAAATACTTCCTTTTTCAGAATTGAGTGTGTGTCCTTTTTGTGTCACTCTGGTTCATCCTGGTGAAGGGAACTTCTGCCTTGCCAAGAAACAGTTTGTGTGTGCAGCCTGACTGTTGCTATAACAACCTGGCTGCAGTGTAGACTTATAAGGGCAATTTGCCAGCACATTTAGCCCTTGAGCAAAAACATTTTATATTATACACACATGATCATTTTCAGAAACAAGTGTACAGTAGTGTACTTCCACAACAAACAAAGGCACGGGGTAGAAACACAAAATGGAGTCGACATACTATAGACACTGAGGATTGGCAGCTGAGCCTTCTATAAATACACCCAATAAGCATCCAATTACTGAGCAATGTTTCTGGCAGCCTGGTCACGGCCGGTGCTGTTGTGCAGTGGTGGTACATTCTGATCACAGTGTGAGGCCTACAAACTACATGCCGGACAACTTAAGTCCAACAATCCAACCTGCTGAGTCTTAACAAAGCATGGGGTCTCCAAGCAGTGTGCGTATGGGAATCAAACATGCCTGCAGAAAAGAGAGTAGAACTGCATTGTGAGTTCTCTCAAACCACCTATGTATATGAATCCACAGTCACACGGGAACTGTTTCGTTTGAGGTAAGTTAACACGGGTCATTGGGGTTTAATTTCAGATTAAAGAACTGAAAATTGTAACCGTAGTACTCTTCTGAAGTCATAGAACTCTATATGGGTTTTTCTAAAAACAGAAAAGGGATGTAATCTGAATAGCTTGGGGTTGTGCTGCTGTAACAATACATGACAGCAAACAGAACTACAAAAGATCTAGGCTGAGATTCTAGGAGTAGGAATACATTTTGGGCTGAAATATATAATGGGTCTGCTATATTAACTCTCATTGAACATGAAAATACAGATTCTAACTAAACCACAAATAAATGATTAAAGGAAGAATTTCCCCTGTGGGATGTAGGCCTAATGAGTTGCCATTGAGGAGGTCTGGCCTTGATGCCTGTCAAACGTCCTTAGCGCCCTCTTCTCCCCCTCGGGGCCCTGCAGTCAGACACAGACTACGGTATGAGAGCCCTCGTTTGGTGAGGGAGGTCTTTTGTTAGTGATCACAGTTTACTTTGGAGTTGCCAAGCAGGACCAAGTCGGAATTCCACTCGCCTTTCAACTCCGACCATAGTGGACCTCAGCAAAGTCTGCAAAAAGATGGAAAACAACTTTCTAAAATGGATCCTAGCCTTTTGCATGTTCTGCACCGGTAGGATGTTGCAAGAGACAACATTTTATTATTCCTAAGATTTATATATTCTCTGTGGAGTCAAGGGTTATGGGACATCTGCAGTAGAGGCCCCCATTGTATCGACGAGTTTGTAGTTTGAAGACGTGTTTGGCAATAGAATCGGTCATATGTGGTTTTAAAGCTCTTTGGTGAAATACTCTTATAATATTGCATATATGAGTGTGTGAATTATTTACCTGTGCTTTGTCCACTGAAATTAAACGTGCAACCCAGAGATGATGGCAAAGTGGAACCTGCATCCCACCCAATCTTATATCCACAGTGATACAAACAGATCATAAACACCTGCTAAAGTCACACAATCAAATCACTGAAAGCAACATTCTTTGTATCTGTAAATGTGATTTTATTTAACAAATATGAACGTTGCGGATATGCCAGCAATAATAGACCTTTGTAATTAGTTTACGTGATGATCATGATGATAGTGAAAAAGATAGTGAAAATGATGCGGATGAAGACAATGTAACGATGATGATAGTGATGATGATATTGTCCATGTCTCAGTGTCAGGTGAAGGATGCTCTCTGGAGCTGAAACCCTCCAGGGTGGTGGTGGGGTTTGGGGAGCCTGTGTCTGTCAGCTGTGAGGCCTCTCGCCCGGTGCGTGTCCTAGGCTGGGAGTCAGCCATCGGAGCAGCACACACCCAACAGGACCGTGCTGTCCAATGGAAGGTGGACAGTCTGATCGACTGGATCGAGGAGCCTATCTGCTATGGAGTCTTCTTCACTGCACCCAGACAGTGTGAGGAGAAACTCAACCTCATTCTTTACAGTGAGTCAACCTGGCCTAAATAAAGCTGGCTTTTTTATCTTAGCACAATTTAAGGCAGAGCATGGCTGTAGTACTTGCATCAGGCCATACTTCATAATAATAAATTCTATTTGTGACGACTACTACTAAATGTACGTGTTTTGCTTGACACACTAACCAGCTGATATTTCACAGAGACTCCAGACAGTGTCACCATCAGCTCAGCGAACCACACTGGTCCCATGTTGGAGGGGAAAGAGTACCAGCTGCTCTGTGATGTCCAGAACATCGCCCCCGTTCAATACCTCACCCTGAGGTGGTACAGAGGGCAGACTGAAGTTTACAACCACTCTTTCTCTGATCTGACCCCTGCCTCCCCTGTCCAAGTATCCTCCATCCTCCTGATCACCCCAACCAAAGCTGATAACGGAGCCCAGTACAAGTGTGTGGCTCAGCTGGACCTGGGACCAGAGGGACCACAACCGCCTCCTTCAGTGACATCAGAGCCTCTCAACGTCTCTGTGCAATGTGAGCCTATCCACTCAACCCAACCATTAATAGTTTCATGAGAAACAATGAAATACAATTGTGTTTGTGTATTCGTTCATATGCAATATCCATCCCTTTCCCTTATACTTATTTTCTCAGACCCGCCATCCTTCCTCAGTCCTGAGGCTGAGACCCTGGACATCGGTGTGGGGGATGAAATCTCATTAAACTGCACGGCTACAGGAAGCCCCAGTCCTGTGTACAGCTGGCAGTCTTCAGATCCCAAAGAGAAGATGGAGGACCAACCTGTTTTTACCTCTTCCTCCTTGCTTCCAGGGACCTACACCTGCATTTCCTCTAATAAGATTGGCAAGAAGAGTAAGCAGTTCATCATCAAGACTAAGTCTTAAGGTAGGAGGACACAGTGAAGGGGGCATTGTTAAATGCACAAATTTAGAGGAAAGAACTAGCACTCCCTACCATCACACTTGTTATAGAAGCCATTGTTCTTATTTGAAGGTACAAAGGTCCACATCGGAGGTATGTGACTTTTCCCACAGTGGAGTGTTGGCTTTACAAAACAAAAGTCCGGGTTTGGGGGATTAGCAGAGCGAATATAATATCAATATCAATTCTCTAATATCAATTGCACGGTTTTGTTACAGGTGTGAGAATGTCATCATTGTCAGCCAGACCATCGCACAGAAAAAAAGGAATCGCCTTACATTTTTAAAGACTTTGGTCATGTAATAGTTTATAGTAGCATATTATTGTGTTATGATTGATTCTTGTTGTTATTGCAACATAACGTATACTTTTATGTGTTTAAATATATATGTAGGGTATACAGTTCACTTTCAGTGTGGAGAACCCTAGAACGCGAGGTAATGTGAATAATTATATTCATTAATAAGCTATCCATTAACTTTATTTTGGAAATCTACGTTGTTGTTTATGTTCTTTCTTTTTTTACATGCATAAAATCACTAATACAATGACAAATGTATATTTATATGGCCAGTTGGTTTTATTATTATCAATGATGGTAGGCTATTATTATTAAAACAACTAAACAATCTTTATATTTCTTTTTTTATAATAAAAATCTTATGCCCCACCCACATGCCTTTGCCTTGACGTTCTTCAATGACGAGTTTACGTAGAGACGTGGAAAACGTCTAAACGGAAACGTCTAGGGTTTTCTCCATAGCAAGCTAAAGCTACATTGTGCACTATTGTTGTTGTTTAGCAATAGTAAATATATTAGCTACCGATATAATTTCTAACAAGGTTTAAAGTTAGATAGTTACGTTGTATCATTAGACTCACATCTGTTATTTTAACGTGCTCTTGCTGCAAGCAACGTTTTAGCCTGCTAGCTAGGTAGCTAGAATGACAAGTAGGATAGACTACAGCGTGTGGGACCACATTGAGGTTTCAGATGATGAAGATGATACCCATCCAAACATCGATACACCCAGCCTTTTCAAATGGAGACATGAGGTAACGTTATGTCGAACGTTTGGGGCGGCAGGTAGCCTAGTGATTAGAGTGTTGGGCCAGTAACTGAAAGGTTGCTAGATCGAATCCCCGAGCTGACAAGGTAGAAATCTGTCGTTCTGCCCCTGAACAAGGCAGTTAACCAACTGTTTCTAGGCCGTCATTGTAAATAAGACCCTGTTCTTAACTGACTTGCCTAGTTAAAGGTTTAAATAAATTAGAGTGATAGCTTCTTGGTCTCTGTAAGTTAGCTAATTATCACATTATTAGCTAGCTTTCTAGATTTGCAGATTTTGTAAACAGCCTGCTATCGCAGATAAACGCAATGGAAAGATAAACATAACATTTGGCGTTGTTATCCTCGATGAGATCTCTTTGTCCTGACCCCTCTCCCCACCATCACCTAGGCGCGTGTGGAACGAATGGACCAGTTCATAAAGGCTGGTGAGGACCTGGAGAAGGGGCTAGCTGAATCTAAGCGCAAGTTGACTGAAGCACAGAAGAAGACAAAGAATCTGTCCAGTTCAGTCACGGACGATGCCAAAGCCGAGCTGAGCAAGGCACAGGCCGAGGAGAAGAGGCTGAAGAAGGAGGAGCGAGACTGGGAGAAGAAACTGGAGGACCACCGGCGGGAAGAGAAGAAGATGCCATGGAACGTAGACACACTCTGCAAGGAGGGCTTCAGCAAGGTGGGTTTAGTGTGTGGAACCACTGGTTCTCACTGGCTGCAGGTGATGGTTATTTGCTGATGCCACTTGACTTGCCCCACTCCAATCTCTCTCTTTCCTTCTGTCTCTCCTAGAGTGTTATGAATGTTAAGCCAGATGTGAAGGAGGAGACCGAGGAGCAGAAAGAGCAGAAACACAAGACCTTTGTGGAGAAGTATGAGAAAGAGATCAAACACTTTGGTGAGAGTCATTTTCCCATTCTTTGTTGTCCCCATTCTTTGTGGGTAGTTGTCATGGCCATGGTCTCTGTCTCTGTTGTCAGGTATGATGAAACGCTGGGACGACAGCCAGAAGTACCTATCAGACAGCCCTCACCTGGTGTGTGAGGAGACGGCCAACTACCTAGTCATCATGTGCATTGACCTGGAGGTGGAGGAGGTGAGAGCAGAACCGTAATATGACAAACCTCACCACTAATAACCCATCAGGGATTTCATCCACTATACATTACCCCCGAGGACACTCATCAGGGCCATATTCAGTAGGGCACAGGGTAGCAAAATGTTTTGAAACAGAAAACGATAGTGTTTCTTGTTGAACAAATCCAGGTAGTCCTTCCCTGTTTCTGTCCATTTTCTTATGTTTGGTGCATAATGAACACAATCCTGGTGTAGAGAAGGTTATGAAGTAGGTTAGTAAGTGATCGTCTGATCCTCTTTATTTGCCCAAACATGCCTCAGTACGAAGTACACATGCAGTTGCCTTTTCTTGATACAGATGAGCATACACAAGGGTTAATGTCAGTGTCCTGTTGGTGTTTTCCTCCTGTAGAAGAAAGCGCTGATGGAGCAGGTGGCCCACCAGACCATAGTAATGCAGTTCATCCTGGAGCTGGCTAAGAGCCTTAAGGTGGATCCCCGCGGTTGCTTCCGTCAGTTTTTCGACAAGATAAAGGTTTGTTTGCGTGTAAAGGTAATACATTTCCCACTTGCACTCAATAGCAAAGCATATAGACAGTTACATTTCCCTCTCTCAGACTGCAGATCAGCAGTATCAGGATGCCTTCAATGATGAGCTGGAGTCCTTTAAGCAGAGGGTGCGCGGCAGGGCCAAGATTCGCATCGAGAGGGCCATGAAGGAGTACGAAGAGGAGGAGAGACAGAAACGCCTGGGGCCCGGAGGACTGGATCCTGCCGAGGTGTATGAGTCCTTACCTGAGGTACAGGACATCTACTGCTGCACCTCCTCCATCATTTAGCACCGTTCTTCCATCATAATCATCCCTATCTCTGTTTTTGCAAGTTAGTGAAGCCATTTATTTTGTCCTTTTTGTAGGAGATGCAGAAATGTTTTGACGAGAAGGACATTGCCATGTTGCAGACTGTCATCACTAAGCTGGACCCAACGGTAGGTTACAAAACCAAATCCATTCCTGTGTTTCTTTTGTTATATTGTCTTCCACGTGCTCAGGGCAAGCATATGACAACATACATTGTACTACAAATGTAAAGGCACACTGAATAGTGACATAAAACCTGAAGTTGTTATAAACTGGTGCTCTGAATGTCATTGTTCCCACCCGTCAGGAGGCTAAGGTCCACATGAAGAGATGCATTGACTCTGGCCTCTGGGTCCCTAACTCACGGGCAGACGAGGGAGACGACAAGGAGGAAGAGGCTACATATGAAGAGCTGAATAAGGAGATGGGCGAACAGAAGATAGAATGATTGACATGAATTGACTTTACGATGATGATATTTTCATCTATGTAGTCATCACTTCTATTGCTACTCCCAATGTTTTTTCATGAATTCTCCTTAACGCTTTGGAACAATGTAACCTCTCTGTGGTGATGTCCACTCTTTGTGGACAACAATATCACACCAATATCACTTGCTGAATGCTCTTCTTTTTTTAAACAATTCTTGCTTGGGCCTTATTAGTAAAGCTGTATTCTTAAACGTGTGTGTGCCTGTACATAGTCTCTTTGTGTCTGTACACTGTGTGTCAGCCAGCCAATCTGTTGTCTACCTTGTATTTGTGTGCTTTCAGTTGCTGGGGAACATGGTTTCTCTTTTTCATTCAATAGTCTCACTACTGGTTCTACATGTATAGGGAAGGCATGGCAGGATTTCAGTTCTTGATGTGATAGAATTATACATAGTGACGTAATGTGGGATAGCCTAGTAACTGAGGTTGAAATTGGATCATATCAACATGTGACATTTTGAATCCAGTCAACTGGCCCCTTAAGACCTTTTTGCTCATTGTTTTCTCTCCTTAATTTGACCAGCAGGTGTCACCTCACATCAACTTTTAAGTTGATAGAGAATCACTTTTGAGTATTATTTGCTATTAAAAATAACACTGTGGTTTACATGAGTCAGGATAGGGTGTTCTTGAATTTAGATTGATTAGAAATATTGTTAGATCGTTTCACCTGTCTTCCATTGCATAATAATGTTAAGTACAACAAACTATTATGGTCCAAACACACCAAGACAGTCGTGAAGAGGGCACGACAACACCTTTGTCCCCTGAGGAGACAAACGGTTTGTTATGGGTTCCCAGATCCCCAAAAAGTTATACAGCTGCACCATCGAGAGCATCCTGACTGGTTGCCTCACGGCCTCGTATGGCAACTGCTCGGTATCTGACCGTAATGCGCTACACAGGGTAGTGCGTACGGCCCAAAACATCACTGGGGCCAAGCTTCCTGCCGTCCAGAACCTATATACCAGTCGGTGTCAGAGGAAGGCCCAAAGAATTGTCAGACTCCTGTCACCCAAGCCATACTGGAGCACCAAGTCTAGGTCCAAAAGGCTCCTGAACATCTATCCCCAAGCTATAAGACTAATGAACAATTAATCAAATGGCCACCTGGACTACATTGATCCCCCACTGCTGCTACTCACTGTTTATCATCTATGCATAGTCCCTTTCCCCTACCTACATGTACAAATAACCTTTACCAACCTGTACCCCCCACACATTTCCTCATTACCGGTGCCTCCTGTATATAGCCTTATTATTGTTATGTAATTCTACTGTGTTACTTCTTTATTTTTACCATTTTATTTAGTAAATATTTTCTTAACTCTATTTCTTGAACTGCACTGTTGGTTAAGGGCTTGTAAGTAAGCATTTCACGATAAGGTCTACACCTACACTACCTTTCAAAAGTTTGGGGTCACTTAAAATTGCCTTGTTTTTTAAGGAAAATCACATTTTATGTCCATTAAAATAACATCAAATTGATCAGAAATACAGTGTAGACATTGTTAATGTTGTAAATGGCTATTGTAGCTGGAAAAGGCTTATTTTTTTATGGAATATCTACATAGGCGTACCAAGGCCCATTATCAGCAAACACCACTCCAGTGTTTACATTTACATTTAAGTCATTTAGCAGACGCTCTTATCCAGAGCGACTTACAAATTGGTGTTCCAATGGCATGTTGTGTTAGCTAATCCAAGTTTATCATTTTAAAAAGGCTAATTGATCATTAGAAAACCCATTTGCAATTGTGTTAGCTCAGCTGAAAACTGTTGTGCTGATTTAAAGAAGCAATTAAACTGGCCTTCTTTAGACTAGTTGAGTATCTGGAGCATCAGCATTTGTGGGTTCAATGACAGCCTCAAAATGGTCAGAAACTAAGAACTTTCTTCTGGAACTTGTCTGTCTATTCTTGTTCTGAGAAATGAAGACTATTCCATGTGAGAAATTGCCAAGAAACTGAAGATCTCGTACAACGCTGTGTACTACTCCCTTCACAGAACAGTGCAAACGGGCTCTAACCAGAATAGAAAGAGGAGTGGGAGGCCCTGGTGCACAACTGAGCAAGAGGACAAGTACATTCGAGTGTCTAGCTTGAGAAACAGACGCTTCACAAGTCCTCAACTTGCAGCTTCATTAAATAGTACCCGCAAAACACCAGTCTAAACGTCAACAGTGAAGATGCGACTCCGGGATGTTGGCCTTCTAGGCAGAGTTGCAAAGAAAAAGCCATATCTGAGACTGGCCAATAAAAATAAAATATTAAGATGGGCAAAAGAACAGACACTGGACAGAGGAAGATTGGAAAAAAGTGTTATGGACAGACAAATCTAAGTTTGAGGTGTTCGGATCACAAAGAAGAACATTCGTGAGACGCAGAAAAAATGAAAAGATGCTGGAGGAGTGCTTGACGCCATCTTTCAAGCATGGTGGAGGAAATGGGATGGTCTGGAGGTGATTTGGTGTTGGTAAAGTGGGAGATTTGTACTGGGTAAAAGGAATCTTGAAGAAGAAAGGCTATCACTCCATTTTGCAACGCCATGCCATACCCTGTGGACGGTGCTTAATTGGAGCCAATTTCTTCCTACAACAGGACAATGACCCAAAACACAGCTCCAAACTATGCAATAACTATTTAGGGAAGAAGCAATCAGCTGGTATTCTGTCTATAAGGAGTGGCCAGCACAGTCACCGGATCTCAACCCTATTGAGCTGTTATGGGTGCCGCTTGACCATAAGGTACTGTAAGAAATTCCCATCAAGTAGTGATGGGTCGTTCGCCAACAAGTCGGCTCTTGTAGATGAACGTTGGGAGCCGGCTCGCATATCAGAAGAGCCAAATCTATTTATAAAAATCTACAAAAATTAAGATATGAGTAATCAAAATATTGAAATTATTAGAATTAACTAATTCAAAAACGAAATAAAATATAGGCCTAAATGCTCAAGCGCACACACATTCGTTCTGACTGTCTGCTCAGACTAACAGCCTCACCTGTTGTTCCTGTCAATCAGACACGCAGTGTCAACCAATGAACCAAAGATGCGTGAGGGAGGCTCGAGCCAACTCACTCACAGTCACACACTTAGCTGCCGAGGAGGAGAGAGAGGAAGGACAGCTGGGAAAACAACAGCTGGAAAATGAGTGGGAAGCACAGTAGCATTTGGATGCATTTTAATAATGTAGACAATGTTAGAGCATAGTTTAGAATTTGCCAAAACAAAATCTCATATAAAGCCGGTTCTATGCACAGCTTGTCAAGAGAATTTTCAATCCCAATGATAATAACTATCAATCAATAGCTTTGACCAATCCCCGAGGTTTGTAAGACCATGGGTATAATAATAATAATTAGGCAAAGACTCAGCTCATGCAAAAGGTTAGTACAGTTTATTCACGAGAACGTTCTAAAGTCAAGAATACAAAGACATCCATTTTATAGCTGCGCACATACTTCCACACAAACAGTAGATATCCTACGCACATACATACACACAAACAGTATGTGAGTTTTATCCTTCTTCATGGTTCTCACCACTGTGTATCCCTACCCAGCCAACAGTTCCATTCCCCCCGAGATTAGAGAAACCTTGAGAAGTCCTCCCTGTCCTCATAAGTGTTCTCAGTTCCTGCCAGGTCGGTTCAAACACAGTCTAACTGCAGTGTTTAACCTAATTCTGACTAAAACTACACACATCATCAGATTATAATTTTATGATTCTAATCAATTTCATACGGTTATAAGGTTTCAGAGTGGAATTATTGAATCATTATCTTTCACCCATATAAATTATTTTATCAACAACCTACACTGGCATATGCAAACTGTGCACCCAACTGTGAAGCTAGCTGTAGCGGAGCTTCGAGAAACTAGCGGGCCTGCTAGTGATAGTGGTGGAGCCAGCACCTCCACACGTGGCAGATGTATCCACTCAGTCAAGTAGGCCTACTCCACGACCCACAGCAACGCAGTCTTCTATGGACCAGTTTATGCCAAAGTCTATGTCTGTAGCAAAACAAGGCCAAATAGATATTACATTGGCTAAAATGATTGCCACTGATTTCCAGACATTTTCGATCGTGGAGGACAGATGTTTTTAGAAATTATAGCAATAGTCTAAATCCAATGTACACAATTCCAAAAGCTACTGCAGTTTGCCTTACCACTGACTGCTGGACATCAAGGGTAACCACTTCTTACATGTTGGTTACATGTCACTTCATTGAAGATTTTTCGATGTCGAGCTGTCTTCTGGACTGCTTTGAGTTCAGCGACAGACACGCCTCAGAGAATTTGTCAGAGGAACTGTTGAGAGTGGCCAGAGAATGGCAAGTGGATGGAAAAGTGGTCTGTTGTGTTAGCGACAATGCAGCGAACATAACCAAAGTCATGAAAATGTTTAAATGGACTGACCCATCATCCATGTCTTTCCCACACAATCAACCTGATTGTAAGAGATGCTCTGAAGATGATGAAGCTCACTGTGGACAAAGTGAAAGCAGCTGTGGAATACTTCCACAGGAGCACAGTAGGTGCTGAAAAACTAAAGTCTACACAACGCCAGATGGGGATGCCTGAGCTGAGGACTGAACAAGACTGCACTACAAAGTGGAATTCAACATTTTATATGTTGAAGTGGTTTCTTGAGTCCAAGGATGCCATCATCTCTACCCTGGTCATTGTCAATGCACCTGTTGATGCTCTGACCAAAGAGGAATGGGAGATGGTGGAGGAGGTGTGCAGAGTCCTGGAACCCTTTGAGCAGGTCACTGTGGAGATCCATGGAGAGAGGTACAGTAAGCAGTTATTACTACATCATTATTTAATCCAGTATTATATATGTAGATGAGAATGTAGTATCAGTAGACAAAACATGAACTAAACTGAACTAATAAGTTACTGTTCTCTCTTTTCAGTTATGTGACAGCCTCAAAAATGATACTCCTGTGTAAGGGTCTGCAGCGAATCACAGCCAGCCACCAGAGAGAAGCAAATGTAACCACAGGACATGTGACAGTGTTGATGGACACCCTATGTTCATCAATGGACAGAAAGTTCCACAGAATGGAATATAACCACGTGCTATCAGAAACCGCTGCACTTGACCCCAGGTTTAAGAAGTTAGCCTTCAGTGATGCCAGAGCGATTGATGAGGCTCTTCAAAGAATAACCTCAGCAGCAGGGAGGGACAGCCCCAGCAGTCAGCTGACTCAGGCACCAGGGCAACAGGAAGAAGAGGGATCAGATGGAGCAGAAGCACCAGCAGTAGTGCCACAAACATCTGCTGGATGCTGTTTGATGAGAGGGCAACTGGGGATGCAGCACGAAGGAATCCCTCAGCAGATGCCATAAATGGAGGTCCGATCCTATTTGGAGGAGCCCCCCTCCAAAGATCTGCAGATCCTCTGAGCTGGTGGAAGAACAAGGCCTCTGTCTACCCACAGCTTACTAAAGTCATGACAGGGAGACACTGCATAGT
This sequence comes from Salvelinus fontinalis, assembly GCF_029448725.1. Taxonomy (NCBI): domain Eukaryota; kingdom Metazoa; phylum Chordata; class Actinopteri; order Salmoniformes; family Salmonidae; genus Salvelinus; species Salvelinus fontinalis. The sequence continues at coordinate 88,157,115 of NC_074666.1, forward strand.
GGCCACAGCCGTTCCCTCTGAGAGGGTCTTCTCGAAAACGGGACAAATAATTACTGAGAGAAGAAACCGCATCAGCCCCTCGAAAGTGGGGCAGCTTGCATTTCTGCACGCAAATCTCTCATAAAAGCAAAATATGGTCAGCATTGCTGTGTGCTGCTGGTTATAACATGGCAATAAAGAAGAGAGAGAAAAGAGGGACCGGTTTAATGTTTTAAGTGGGATGCTGCAGTTTTGCACATTGTTATTTATTTTTCTTTGATATGGTGCAATATTATATTATTCTGTTCAGATTGTATTCGTTTTGAATGGTTAGATTTATATGCACTTTGTTATTATACATTAAAAATGTATACTTTAAATGAAAATGTTTAATAGCATTCTTTTTCATAACAAACCATGCATTTTTAAATACATTGTGGTTAAGGTGGAGTATGATTTCATTTAATAATTTAATTCGAATTGTTTTAACACCAATCATAGTCAAACTATCGCAAACTGTTTGACTTGAAAAAATACAAAACATGTTTTTTTTTAAAGAGCCGTTTGGGAGCCAAAAGAGCCAGCTCTTTTTGGTGAGCTGAGCCGAACGAGCCGGCTCACTGAAAAGAGCCGGAAATGTCCGTCGCTACCACCAAACCAATCCAATTTGTGAGAGGTGCTTGGGGTGAAATCTATTCAGATTACCTCAACAAATTGACAACTAGAATGCCAAAGGTCTGCAAGGCTGTAATTGCTGCAAATGGAGGATTCTTTGATGAAAGCAAAATTTGAAGGACACAATTATTATTTCAATTAACAATCATTATTTATAACTTTGTCAATGTCTTGACTAAATTTCCTATTCATTTTGCAACTAATTTCATGTATGTTTTCATGGAAAACAAGGACATTTCTAAGTGACCTCAAACTTTTCAATGGTAGTGTATTTCTTTAACTGTAATGTTGGTTAAGGGCTTGTAAGTAAGCATTTCACGATAAGGTCTACAACTGCTGTATTCGGCGCATGTGATAAATACGATTTGATTTGATCTATCCCACAAGCCTACTGTAGTACAGCTGGTTCAAGGGGAGTGGTCAAAAGTGGCTTTCGGTGTTTTCATTTTGTAGCTGACTTCTCTGTCTATGCGCTTCACGGGCATGCGTAGGAGTAGGGGAGACACGCATTAGGAAATCATACGAAGAGTGGACTTCGGTTCAACCTGCATTGGGTTTTCTAACTACACGTTTTAGGGACGCAACTAAATGGTAAGAATTCTGTAGTTTGACAAATGTGCAGTACAATTTACAAATACCCGGGTTTATTCCAGCATTGGCGGATAAAGCATACTGTATCATCAGCATTAAAGGAAGTGGGCTTTATGCCACTGGTTTACAATTGTTTACAGTACACAGTAGGCTATATGCCACCATATCCGTGAGCAATCAGTTCGATGACGAAGTGATTAATGTATTGGTGAGAATCGATTTTTAAAATGTGGAAACATTGGATAAATTCTATCCGGATTTTCATGTCATGTTATCGTTAAATATGCGTCTTTACTGAAGTTCATGTGCAATACCCCGGAAGGCCTTACTAGAAAATATTGAATCATATCGCGAGTTCTCAGAACATGGTAATAATGCCGATCAATTACATAGTAACAAATCTATTTGATCCAGATGTGCTTACTTGCTACAATAAGGCTTACATTGTAATTGAATATAATTTTTGTTGATATTAACAAAACCCATGTATAAAACGTATGTTCTTAATTGTTATCTAATTTTCTTTTCAATTAGTGATTTTGCACCGCAAGACACTATTGAATTACTGCTTGTGGTAAGTGCTGGATTACAGTGAAATACTTTTCTCTTACTTCCTACCTGGGACAGGTGTTGTGACCCAGCCTGGTCCATGATGTCTCGAAGGGGCCGCTCCAAGAGTACCAGAACAGGGTCATCCACAGGCCAGTTTGAGCCTCCTCAGGGACCAGGCGTCCATGTCTATCTGTTTTGGACCAAGGGAGGGGAGCGCTATCTGACCCACACAGAGGATAAAGTGACAGCTGAGGAGCTTTCCATCTCTGCAGCACAGACTGTGGGTAAGAACAAGTGCCATTTATTGTTTTCATGAAACAGAAAGAATATTTTGTGTGAGTATTGAGAAAGAATTTAGGACTCTCCGGTTAGCTGTGTGGTGTTCTGTTTCCTCATGTTTGAGGACATTGGCAGCCTGGCACGTAAGGGGGTGTTTGGGTTGATGACCCCAGGAAGCTGGGTTTTACAGGGCATTGAGGAAAGTATTCAGACCCCTTCACAATTTCCTTTTTTTTTTTACAGTACAGCCTTATTCTAAAATTGATTAAATAGTTTATTTTCCTCATCAATCTACACACATTACCCCATAATGATTAAGCAAAAACAGGTTTTTAGAAATGCTTGCAAATGTATAAAAAAAAATTCATGTTGAAATATTTACATGAATATTCAGACCCTTTAGTCAGTACTTTGTTGAAGTACCTTTGGCAGCGATTACAGCCTCGGGTCTTCTTGGGTATGACGCTACAAGCTTGACACACCAGTATCTGGGGAGTTTCTCCCATTCTTCTCTGCAGATCCTCTCAAGCTCTGTCAGGTTGGATGGGGAGCGTAGCTGAACAGCTATTTTCAGGTCTCTCCAGAGATGTTCGATCGAGACATTCAGAGACTTGTCCCGAACCCACTCCTGCGTTGTCTTGGCTGTGTGCTTTGAGTCCTTGTCCTGTTGGAAGGTGAACCTTCCCCCCTGTCTGAGGTCCTGAGTGCTCTGGAGCAGGTTTTCATCAACGATGTACTTTGCTCTGATCATCTTTCCCTCGATCCTGACTAGTCTCCCAGTCCTTTCCGCTGAAAAACATCCCCAGCGCATTATGCTGCCACCACCATGATTAACTGTAGGGATGTTATTTGCCAGGTAATGAGAGGTGCCTGGTTTCCTCCAGACGTGACGCTTGGCATTCAGGCCAAAGAGTTCAATCTTGGTTTCATCTGACCAGAGAATCTTGTTTCTCATGGCCTGAGAGTAATTTAAGATGCCTTTTGGCAAACTCCAAGTGGGTTGTCATGTGCCTTTTACTTAGTGGCTTCCATCTGGCCACTCTACCAGCAAGGCCTAATTGGTGGAGTGCTGCAGAGATGGTTGACCTTCCAGAAGGTTCTCCCATCTCCGCAGAGGAACTCTGGAGCTCTGTCAAAGTGACCATAGGGTTCTTGGTCACCTCCCTGACCAAGGCCCTACTTCCCCGATTGCTCAGTTTGGCTGGGTGGCCAGCTCTAGGAAGATTCTTGGTGTTTCCAAACGTCTTCAATTTAAGAATGATGGAGGCCACTGTGTTCTTTGGGACCTTCAATGCTGCAGAAATGTTTTGGTACCCTTCCCCAGATCTGTGCCTCAACACAAGCCTGTCTATGTACAATTCCTTCGACCTCATGGCTTGGTTTTTTTGCTCTGACATTCACTGTCAACTGTGGGACCTTATATAGACAGGTGTGTGCCTTTCCAAATCATGTCCAATCAATTGAATTTACCACAGGTGGACTCCAATCAAGTTGTAGAAACATCTCAAGGATGATCAATTGAAACAGGATGCACCTGTGCTCAATTTCGAGTCTCATAGCAAGGGATCTGAATTCTTATGTAAATAAGGTATTAGAGTTGTTTTTTTTACATTTGCAAATATTTCTAAAAACCTATTTTCGCTTTGTCATTATGGGGTTTTGTGTGTAGATTGATGAGGACATTTTTATTTATTTAATCCACTTTAGAATAAGGCTGTACCGTAACAAACTGTGGAAAAAGTGAAGGGGTCTGAATACTTTCTGAATGCACTGTATGTCATTGAAAGGGTAAATCCAAGGTGTGCGTAACCTATATATCTGTCCCCCTAGGTATAACTCCACTGTGCCATGTCCTGTTTTCCCTGTATGACCCTGAATCCCACTGTTGGTACAGTCCCAACCATCTCTTCAACTCAGAAGAGCAGACAAGACTGACACTCCATTATCGCATGAGGTTAGTTTGTGTGTGTGTGTTTTAAAAAAGGCCATCCGTCCCCTCTTCTCTACCTACATTTCCCTCACACTCCCTTCAGTTTCCCTTGAGTCCCGTTAGTTTGGCTGTTCAGCCTACCTTAGTTATCCCGGACATCCTGTGGAGGATCAGAACCCAGAGAAGCATCAGCATTGTTCTGAGCAGACATCCTGTGGAGGATCAGAACCCAGAGAAGCATCAGCATTGTTCTGAGCGGACATCCTGTGGAGGATCAGAACCCAGAGAAGCATCAGCATTGTTCTGAGCGGACATCCTGTGGAGGATCAGAACCCAGAGAAGCATCAGCATTGTTCTGAGCGGACATCCTGTGGAGGATCAGAACCCAGAGAAGCATCAGCATTGTTCTGAGCGGACATCCTGTGGAGGATCAGAACCCAGAGAAGCATCAGCATTGTTCTGAGCGGACATCCTGTGGAGGGTCAGAACCCAAATCCCAGTCAGCATAATTGTGCAAGCGGGAGAGGGCATTCACAGCCGACCGCTCAGACGGGCTAGGGCATACCAGCCAACTGTTTTTATAGTGTGTGTGTGTGTGTGTGTGTGTGAGAGAGAGTTAGTATTGGTCTGTTTGGGGAGATTATGCACTGTATGGTTTTACGTACAGACATATTTATATAGGGAATTTACTCTTTCTGTTCCCAGGTTTTACTTTCGGAATTGGCATGGGTTGAGTGAGAAGGAGCCGTCAGTGGCGCGATATGCCCCACGGTCAGGGACAGAGCACGGGGGCTCACCTCTACTAGAAATGACCTCCCTGGAATACCTCTTCTGCCAGGTGAGTTTCAGAATGAGGCGTGTTTTATCCAAAATGTGTTTGTATTCATATATTCCTGTGGAAGTGTGCATTAACATAATATTCCTGTGTCACACGGACATTTTCATATTGTGAAATAAGTCATTTCCCTTTTTGTTTCGCTTAGGCAAAGTTTGATTTTGTGAATGATGTCACGTCGATGGAGGATGCTCAAGGAAAGGAAGAGTTGAGTTGCTTTAAGAATGAGAGTCTGGGGATGGCTGTGCTGCACCTGTCTCACCAGGCCCTGCGCTCAGGCTGCACGCTACAGGAAGTGGCCAAGTCTGTCAGGTAAGCCATGAGTCAAAGGGGATGGGTGCATTGCTTCAGGAAGGGCTTTGACAAGGTTTCAGACATTACTATAGTCTGAGGCTGTGTTGAAAATGGCACCTTATTCACTATCAAAACTAGTGCACTATATAGGGAAACTAGTGCCATTACAAACGCAGCCGTAATGTTTTGATTTACTTCCATATTCCCCTTGCCATACTGCAGCTTCCTGCGCTGCATTCCGAGATCCTTCTCCAAACACATAGCGAGGGACAACTTCCTGACCAAGATCCGTATCCGGCGTGTGTTTGCTGACTTTGTGAGGACCTTCCAGGAGCACACTGTGGACGTAGGACGCCTGGGCTCCCAGGAGGTCATGTATAAATACCTGTCTACTCTGGAGCACCTAGCCCCCCGCTTCGGCACCGAGACCTTCCTCACGGCCCACCTGGAGCTGAGGAAGGACGGGGGCGACGGGAGCGGCTCCTACCTCAACACCAGCCATGCCCTTGGGGCACCTGACCCTGAGAACGTTGGCCCTCAGGTCATGCATGAGGTCATGGTGTCTGGTACCAAGGGGATTCAGTGGAGGAAGTTGACAGTGAAGAAGGTATGTCTGTCCTATTGGATGTTTATCAGGCCCTTTGATTGCTAGTTAGAACTGTGAGTTTCCTTTGTGTGTTTCTCGTAGTATGCCTTCTGTGGGATGCTCTGTAAGTTGTGTCTATCCGTTCTAGCCTCAGGCCAACAGTTACTTTGGGAACGATTACTTAGGGAATCGGAAAAGTGTGAAGCAATCGCCCCTCCAGCAAGAACCCAAACCCTCTGACACATGGACGTCTTTCTGCGACTTCCCTGAAATCTCCCACATCACCATCACTGGAGCCAACGTCAGCATCATTAAACAAGACAACATCTCTATGGTTCGAGCACCTACATCTCAACTGCTTTCTGTTGGGTCCCAAACTTATCTTGAGATACACACACGTAGCTCCATGTTTTGTGAAAATCCCTCATTGACAACAGTGCATGATTTATGCGAAAACCTAAGTCAAGTGTGCAGATCTCAAGTTAGGTTTGTGTGTGTGTGAAGTTGCATCTTACTATATGATGTATGTCTGTATGGAAGCGGAGTATCTGACTGCGAAATGTGTGTAGGTGGTGTTTTCTGAGGATGATATGTTTATATGTGTGTAGGAGGTTCAAATGAATTCCAGCCTTGAGGCTCTGTCTTTCGTCTCCCTCCTGGACGGGTACTTCCGGCTTACTGCAGACGCACACCACTACCTGTGTCACGAGGTGGCTCCGCCCAGAGTAGTGCTCAGTGCCACCAATGGCCTCCATGGACCAATGAAGTGAGTAACACACACACACACACACACACACACACACACACACACACACACACACACACACACACACACACACACACACACACACACACACACACACACACACTGCCCTGGCTCCCACTACAATTCTTACTGTCTTTTTCAGTGATGACTTTGTGCTGCAGAGACTGAGGAAGGAAGCAGAGGGAGCCTTTCTTGTGCGCTGGAGCGTCCTCGACTACCACCACATCATATTAGCTGTTCTAAACAAGAGTCAGGTAAAAGTGCCTCCACACCAAGCCCTGAAGGATGAGGAACATGGGAAATGTTGAGTCCAAAAATATAAAAAGCAATACAATGTCATTAGAAGTTCTATATTTGGATGCATGTGTGTGTCTTTGCTGGCTTCCTATAGGATGGACAAGCTGCAATCCACAAGCAGTTCAGGATCCTGCATAGTGGTTCAGTGTTTGCTCTGGAAGGCTGGGACCGGAAGTTCTCCAGTGTCAAGGAGCTCACCGACAGCCTCAAGACCTTTGTGCTCAAGTCTGGCACGGACAATTTCACTGTGAAGAAATGCTGCCTACCCCGACCTGCAGGTTAGTTTGTGTGTGATGTGTTTATTATAGATGTGCATTGGTGTTGTTCTGACCCTGACATACAACAGCTCAACATATGTACAGCGATGTTATTCTGTAAGGTAGGGTTGTGTGTCCATGTTTTCCTATACTGTATTTAAATGAGTGTTTGTGTGCTGCAGAACTGTCCAACCTCTTGGTGATGAGGCAGGGTGCGGACCAGTGTGTTCAGCCTGACTCTGTGGCCCTCTGTCTGACTCAGCTGAGGTTCCATCAGATCAAAGACAAGGAGATCACCCAGGTGAGAGAGAGGGCATTCTTCTCTTCTATACATCTCTCTGTCAGCGCCCTCCTTTGTGTATGTTTCACCTAGGTTATATTAGGTAGGGCACACCGTAGCGAAACACTTTGCAACAGTACCTCCCAGGTTCACTAAATTCCAATACATTTTTGGAATTGACTACTGAACACTAATGCTCTTCTCTATCTTTGTCCGGTTTGTACCCAGTACTTCTAAAATGTCTGTTTGTCCCTGTGCTCAGGAGCAGCATCTGGGCCGTGGGACCAGGACCAACATCTACTCAGGCAGTCTGTTGGTGTGGGGCGGAGCAGAGGAGGATGAGGAGGACGAGTGGAACAACAATCTTACTGATCGCAAAGAGATCCGAGTGGTTCTTAAGATCTTGGACCAGAGCCACAAGGACATAGCATTAGTGAGTTACCAATACTGTATCATTATCCTCTTACAGGAATTGATTGCGTGCTGAGTAACCTTACCTGAGACCTGGAGACTTTAGCTCTGTGCGATAACACCATCCCAGGTTCCAACCCAGTTTGCCACATTCACACAACGGTTTCTTAAGTACCTTGTTGGTTCTAAACTACTGTTTTCACCAATTCAACTCTGTTGAATGTGAACCTTTGTTTACAATGTTATGATAATGCTTCCTCTTTCCTGTCCTCTCGTAGGCGTTCTTTGAAACAGCCAGTCTGATGAGCCAAGTATCTCACAGTCACCTGGTCTTTGTACACGGAGTGTCTGTCAAAGGATCTGAGAGTAAGTCACCGTGGCACTACTCAACCTCACACTTCCTCATTCAGCTGTGCAACTTCCTTCTTCAGCACTGACACTTCTCTCTCAGAAGGTTAATTGTATTGGTTGTTTGAATTACTAGGCAACAGGACTGGTGTACAGTACAATCACAAGCCTGACTCTCAGCCAAACCATATCCCTTTAATTAGAATCAATACATTGAAGTGTCGCTTATCTCTAAAAGTAGGTAGTGTGATCCTTGATAATAATCCTTGTCTTTGACCTGTCTGCAGACATCATGGTGGAGGAGTTTGTGGAGTTTGGGCCTCTGGATGTGTTCTTGCGAAGGGAAAGGGCGCTGGTCACTCCTCAGTGGAAATTTACTGTAGCCAAACAGCTGGCCAGTGCCCTGAGCTACCTTGTAAGTCAGCCTGATACCCTCACATCACAACAAACTAAGATTACTCCTCACTAATTGTATGAAACAATGATCTTTTAGGATGTTGATCTCCTGTCTTCTGTGATAGTCCCTCCGTTTCAAACTCTAAACCCTTGTGTCCATAGTTAATGTATTGCCAACCCTCATCTCCCACTATTGAGTGTCCTGCATGTACTTTATGTTGTTACCTCTACCACCTGGTTACTGCAGGAGACTAAACAACTGGTACATGGTAACGTCTGTGGCAAAAACATTCTGGTGGCTCGCCGTGGTCTGGAGGAGGGCACCTTTCCCTTTGTCAAGCTGAGCGATCCAGGCATTGCCCTCAACGTGCTGTCCAGAGAAGGTTAGTTCCTACTTAACCAATAAAACAGTTAGTTCCTACCAGACCACTTCCGTGTTGGGCAACACTCACTACATGAGAAATAGAATCTCTCCACAATGAGTTATTTTGTCAACCCTCAATTTCCGTCTCTGGTGATTTTGTTTGGTCTTCATTCTTTTAGATCAGATTGAGTCACAGGAAGCCCTGTGCAAACCACTTCCTGGTTGCTGTGAGGCCCACTTCCTGGTTGTCTTGTACTTGTCATCCTATTGACACTTAGCAGGAAGGCTTTAGAGGTTATTTAGTTTGCGCTGTGAGTCCATGTGATTCATGAACCTATTGAATGTAGTGGTATTATATAGCCTGGTGTGACTTAGACTGTCTGTATGCTCTACAGAGCGTGTCGAGCGAATCCCATGGATCGCCCCGGAGTGTGTGCCAAGCGGTTCCCCATTCGGCAGATCTGCCGACCAGTGGAGCTTTGGAGCCACACTGCTGGAGATCTGCAACAATGGAGATTTGCCCATGAGTGGCAGCACGCTCACTGAGGTACCTACAGACCTATCGTGAATGCCCTTCAATTCTCCTCCCTCTAATCATAACTCATTTATCTGCCATCCTCTTACCATGCCTGTGATTCAGGCTGAACCCTGACCTCTCTCCTGCCAACAGAAAGAGCGTTTCTATGAGACGCGGAGTCGCCTCACCGAGCCCTCGTCGCAGGAACTGGCCAGCTTCATTAGCATGTGTTTGACCTACGAACCCCGGGAGAGGCCGTCCTTCCGCACTGTGCTTCGAGAGCTCACTGAACTACAGATCAAGAGTATGTCCTCTCCTTTTATTCTTTGGATTACAGTCTGTTTCTCTCCATCTCCTCCTCTAGCATTTAGATTGACCACATTTTCGTGATTGATTAGTGTTGCTTTAATGTTGCTCTCCTGGTTTCTGATCAGATCCTGACATATCCCCCCTGGAGTCTCTCCCGGGTGCTGACCCCAACGTTTTCCTCAAACGCTACTTGAAAAAGATCCGGGACTTAGGGGAGGTGAATTAATTTCCCTGCAGAACAACATAAACCCCATCTGTGCTCTTCATCTTCTGTTGTACTTTGTGATCTACTAGCATTATGTAAAACATTATTCCCTGGCCTCCCTCTGAGAGAATGCTTTGTGCTCTCTCTTTGTCTCCAGGGTCACTTTGGGAAGGTGATGCTCTATGTGTATGACCCAGCCAACGACGGGACAGGGGACTATGTGGCAGTGAAGGCCCTGAAGCATGAGGGAGGCAGCCATCTCCATGAAGGCTGGATGAAGGAGATTGAGATCCTCAAGTCTCTTTACCACAGCAACATAGTCAAGTACAAGGGCTGCTGCTCTGAGCTGGGTGAGTGGCATGTGATCCAGTCAAGCTCACCTGTCTGTCATCTATCTGCTGTATATGACTAGCTGTCTCATTTTCATACAATGCTTGTTTATTACGTTTCTTGCTTGGCTCCTTCCTACATATGACATGTTCATGTGTGGGGGGTTTCCAGCATCTGTTCACATATACGTGTGTAGGTTAGCGTCTGTATGTATGAGTGACTGCTGTAAATGCCTGTTTCGTTGTCTCCACAGGAGGGCAGACGGTGCAGCTGATTATGGAGTTTCTACCGCTGGGCAGCCTCAGAGAGTACCTAGCCAAACACCGCCTGGGCGTGGCTCACAGCCTCCTCTTTGCACAGCAGATCTGCCAGGTGAGACAAGAGCACTGCACGTGGGGCTGGTAATATAAAGATACAGTTGAGGTCGGAAGTTTACATACATCTTAGCCAAATACATTTCAACTCCGTTTTTCACAATTCCTGACATTTAATCCTAGTAAAAATTCCCCGTCTTAAGTCAGTTGGGATCACCACTTTATTTTGAGAATGTGAAATGTCAGAATAATAGTAGAGAATTATTTATTTCAGCTTTTATTTCTTTCATCACATTCCCAGTGGGTCAGAAGTTTACATACACTCAATTAGTATTTGGTAGCATTGCCTTTTAAATTGTTTAACTTGGGTCAAACATTTCGGGTAGCCTTCCACAAGCTTCCCACAATAAGTTGTGTGAATTTTGGCCCATTCCTCCTAACAGAGCTGGTGTAACTGAGTCAGGTTTGTAGGCCTCCTTGCTCACACATCCTTTTTCAGTTCTGCCCACACATTTTCTATAGGGTTGAGGTCAGGGCTTTGTGATGGCCTCTCCAATACCTTGTCATTGTTGTCCTTAAGCCAATTTGCCACAACTTTGGAAGTATGCTTGGGGTCATTGTCCATTTGGAAGACCCATTTGTGACCAAGCTTTAACTTCCTGACTGATGTCTTGAGATATTGCTTCACTATATCCACATAATGTTCCTCCCTCATGACGCCATCTATTTTGTGAAGTTGCACTAGTCCCTCCTGCAGCAAAGCACCCCCACAACATGATGCTGCCACCCCCGTGCTTCGCGGTTGGGATGGTATTCTTCGGCTTGCAAGCCTTCCCCTTTTTCCTCCAAACATAACAATGGTCATTATGGCCAAACAGTTCTATTTTTTTCTCCAAAAGGTATGATCTTTGTCCCCATGTGCAGTTGCAAACCATAGTCTGGCTTTTTTATGGCTGTTTTGGAGCAGTGGCTTCTTCCTTGCTAAGGGGCCTTTCAGATTATTCGATATAGGACTCGTTTTACTGTGGATATAGATACTTTTGTACCTGTGTCCTCCAGCATCTTCACAAGGTCCTTTGCTGCTGTTCTGGGATTGATTTTCACTTTTCGCACCAAAGTACTTTCATCTCTAGGAAACAGAATGCATCTCCTTCCTGAGCGATATAACGGCTGCGTGGTCCCGTGGTGTTTATACTTGCGTACTATTGTTTGTACGGATGAACGTGGTACCTTCAGGCGTTTGGAAATTGCTCCCAAGGATGAACCAGATTTGTGGAGGTCTACCATTTTTTTCTGTGGTCTTGACTGATTTCTTTTGATTTTCCCATGATGTCAAGCAAAGAGGCACTAAGTTTGAAGGTAGGCCTTGAAATACATCCACAGGACACCTCCAATTGACTCAAATGATGTCAATTAGCCTATCAGAAGCTTATAAAGCCATGACATAATTTTCTGGAATTTTCCATGCTGTTTAAAGGCACAGTCAACTTAGTGTATGTAAACCTCTGACCCACTGGAATTGTGATACAGTGATTTCTAAGTGAAATAATCTGTCTGTAAACAATTGTTGGAAAAATTACTTGTCATGCACAAAGTAGATGTCCTAATTGACTTGCCAAAACTATAGTTTGTTAACAAGAAATTTGTGGAGTGGTTGAAAAAATGAGTTTTAATGACTCCAACCTAAGTGTATGTAAACTTTAAACTGTAAATGTAATCTAGATTCTTTCTAAGGTTCTGTAGCTACACTGTTTGGGTTCAAGTTGAAGATTTGCTATCCAATATTGGAATATTGTTTCATACAACAATAGATAAAAGTACTCTATTTTCTTCTCTAACCACTACTCTCTTTCACCTTGGTCTCCCTCATCTCTCCTCCTGCTCCTTCTGCTTTTTTTCCTTTTAAGGGGATGGATTACCTGCACTCGAAGCGATACATCCACCGGGACTTGGCTGCCCGGAACGTACTGGTGGAGAATGAGCATCTGGTGAAGATCGGGGACTTTGGCCTTACCAAATACATCCCAGAGGGAGATGTTTACTACCGCGTGCGTGAGGATGGAGACAGTCCTGTGTACTGGTGAGTCCTGGAGCCATTGAGCAATTACTTCCCTGCTGGGCTTTGGGCTGCTAATTTAGATTCCAGATGTGTGCATTAAAAAGGTGTCTTATGGTAACCTTTGACTTATTTTACAGGTATGCGATTGAGTGTCTGAAGGAGAGCAAGTTTTCCTTCTCTTCAGACATTTGGTCCTTTGGCGTGACGCTCTATGAGGTCCTGACCCACGGTGACCATCGTCAGAGCCCTCCAGTGGTACGAAACGACATCCTTCGTCTCTCTCAAACTAGCTCAGTCTAAATCTGCATGATCCATTTAATCAAGGACACCAACCCTTTACATAATACTGATGGAGTCAGTGTGTGGTTTGCTGAGTGTATTAATTGTGACGTGTATGTATTGTATGTGTTTTTTATAGAAGTTTGTTCAGATGATGGGTAACGTAATGGATAACGTGCATGGTCAGATGACGGTGATGGTGCTGATCAAGCTGCTGGAGAAACACAATAGGTTGCCCTGCCCCCGAGACTGTCCTAGCGAGGTAAAGCATACAGCTAAACACTCTCACACAGTCTTCATTATTTCTGTAAGCCAGATGAACCTAGGGAAACGAACCTGTCTTGTTTTCAACAGGTCCACATGTTGATGCAGCATTGTTGGGACTTTGACCCCGCGAGACGGCCATCTTTCAAATCCCTCATTGATTCCATCGAAGCGATTCGCAAGCCATACGAACGGCAACCCAATATGCGGCTGGCCCAAATTAGCCAATGAGAACCTTACTTTTTCACAGGCCAGCTGGCCTTACTCCTGTATACCTCAGCACTTTGCTACATAAGTCTACTCTAGAGTCTACACCACACCCTAAACCACAGTGCCCTCTGTCTGTTCTGAAGGAGTAGACTGCTCTTTGTATTAATAAATAGGAACTCAGGTTTTTAGTAATTCCCATCTATTCATTCATATAGATGAGCCCTTAGTGATGGCATTTGTTTTATTTTGATGCGACAGATATATATTTTTTAGGTGTGAAATTCCCTGAACGGCAGCTATAGTGCTGTCTCGGGAGGAGAACCGGGTCCATGTTCCGTGACTGATCCAATTAGGTTCTACATTTTAGCCCGAGTTGGAGGATCCCATTCATATGAAATATTTACTATCCAGAAGAGGAGAGGAGCTGTCGTTCCACATGATTTGTCACTCATAATGTTCACATGATTAATATAACACTTCAATTGAGGCATATATATTACCAACAGTTTCTCTTTATTTCTGTATTGATGTAAATATTAAACATTTACTGTTTTTATTGTATCATATGTTTTTCCTTATGTTTGTATGTATTAAATGTTTGAGTGGGTCAATGTTGAAAAGTAAGCATTTGTATCCCTTGGCTGTGTTTAATAAATTTGACCAAAGTCCAAAAAATGCAGGTTGTGAATTGTTAGTTCATCATTTGTAACACTTTCACCGACTGTAAATGACCAATTGTGTATTTATTCCAAAAAAAGGGTGTTGAGTGCAAAGGGAAGTCCTCTTGTGTTTGTCAACTTGAGCAAACTGCTTACTCAGATGTGGCTTGGCCCTGCTCCGACTGAGGGGGATGAAGAACAAGGTGCGCTGCCTATGGACTGTGCTGTCTCTGATCCGGTCCAGAGCATGGGCCAAGCCTGTGTAAATGTACATGTGTTTATTTGCTAGCAGAAAAATAATAATTTGCTTATCTACGACATGTATCAATCATTTGTGTTGTAGTGAATATCAGTTTGTGTGGAGCTTGTATTGGCTTTAATTAGGCAATGAGTTTAGGGGTGGGGGAAAGAAATCAAGTGAACACAGAATAGCCAGAATGCAAGATTGAATACAATGTTAGAGATATGTAATTGATTAACTGAACTGTTGAACATTTGCTGAAATACATGTTTTTAAACAAATCTATTCTACTGTAGATTTCTTCACAAGAACATCAATACTTATTTTTCACAAAACCATAGACACTTCTGCAAGTAGTGGTAAACATAAAAGTGGTCAACCTTCCCTCTTATAGTTTTTGAAACCTGTAGATCTTTATATATCCTTTCAACTAGGATGTCCTCCTGTGCACAGATGACAAAGTCACACCATCTACAACCTGTGAGAAGGATTTGACCTTGCACCTGCCAGTAGTAAGCATGAGATCTCTTCAACTTCAGCTCTCCATTCTGTATCTTCAGGTAAGGGCAGTCAACATAACTTGGTACATTTGGGCACTCTAAGAGTCCAAAGTGTGGTCTTACACTGGGATCAAATATGATGCCATCTGTAGAGGATCCTAACCACGGAGCATCTGGGTGCACTACGAAGCCACACGGAAAGAAGTTAACATTCTTCAGTGTACAGTACTCCTGTACAGCCACTGGCTCCATGGGTAGCCCCCTCTTCATCTCCATGGTCTGCATACCAGATCCCTTGAACATCCGCTCAGCTAGGTGGTCAGCTGAGGTCTCTCCCCGGACATGGCAAACATCTCGGAAATGAGAGGATGTTATTCTCATTTTCCTGAGCTGATGCCATTCCGGGCTGCTGCTCTGCTCCCTTGTAGCAACCTCGACTTTGTGTGACATCTCGTAGGTTGTCTCTAATGCCTTGAGGTGGAACTGCTCCTGATGGCTAAGGCAGTAAGCACACTGGGAAGCCTGAAGCCTGTAGCCATCTAATGGAAGTATTCGCGGAGATGGGGCATCGGCAATCTTCACAATTTCACAGGTCTTTGGCTGTGGAAGCTGATAGGACAGAACACTGCCGGCTTGCACTGGCCCAAAGGTGGATTCAACCAGGGGCACGTCAGCTGACATTTCCATTGTTGTCACAAGAGGGGCAGTAAGTGGAGAAAAGTTGGCATACGTTTCTGAGACGCGGAAAAGGTCCATGTCAGGCATGTATCCATTGAGTGCTTTGTAGAGAGAACTTTTGCAAAACATTTTAAAACCTTAATATCAAGTTGGAGAGATTACTATGACAAAGATTCATGTAACTTTTCCAGAAACAGCACAAGCCCGAAAGTTCAAATAAAATGAATTAAAATATACAGATTTATAAATTATATATTTTACCCCAGTCTTTGTCCCAAACATTTGTCATTATATCGTAAAGACGCCACTGTTTAGGCTTATCATCTGGATACAAAAACAATCACAAGAAAATGTTTTCTAAAATGTTCCCATTCTAGGAACCTCCAAATTACCTTATTCCATCAGCACACGAGTTAGTAGGTTTACGGAACTCTATCCCATCAACCGGACCTGGTTTCACACCCTAATTAACAAGGATTTACTGTTACATAGGCTGAATACTTTTCAGGTGCATTTTTTTATGGATATTGATAGACTCACAAGTGTTCTTGGCTTGTGCCAACGCTGTTCTGTGTCTGTGCAGCTGTGAACTGGTGGTGCAGCAGGAATGTTTAGTTGAGAGTAGTGCGCTGTCTGGTAAAGAAGGGCCACCAGATGATTGCACAGAGCACTTCCTGCAACACAGGGGTAGTGGCTTTGGACCACTATCACTGGTACGTGCTTTAACACCATCTGTGAAGATAAGTGTGATGAAAGACTGAAGTGAGAAACAAGAATGATGCGGCCCATAAATAACAATAAACATAGTAGTGTCTAGTCTTCTTAACTAGGGGCTCATTTAACTATACAGGAATACATTGTGTCTCAGTAACACAATTACCAAACACTGCATCAACAGATCTTTACCAAATAACCTGTTAAGTGGGCAATTCTAAATTGGGATTGGGACCCATCATTAATATCTATCTACTGATAAGATTAAACGTTGACACTGTCTCCAACACATTTTGACCATGATGACAGTGTCCCACAGGAGATGTTTAACAAGGTCCCTAGTAGCTATCTGTAACCTTTCCCTACTCTCATGCTGTGCTGCTTTTCACTCGTCCTCATGGACCTGTGACAGGCAGCCCTCACGGTTTGAACACACCGACTACGTCATTGCATCACTGCTGCATAATATAAGGGATTTGCGTCAATTCAAATCTGGTATCAGGACAAAATGTGATTCAGAGTCACCGAATATACTTTAAGTATTTTTATTAAACTCAAGCGATAAATGGTAAATGCAATTTTCGTATATACGGGTTCACTGTAACACCTCGCAGGGTAGAACAGAAAACTGGCAGGATGTAAGTAAACAGCTGTTCTTGTACTGTGACAGACGTAGTTCCAACCCGTCTGTTGGCCTATCACAGTAGAGGCTGAGCGTGGTTTAAACTTGCTCAGCCTATCGCCGGCGCTCAGGCTGGTCCCAGCCTCTTGGCGCTCCTTGGTGTCCGGCGCTGTTGCTGTGTAGATTACGCTCCCACACCCTAGAGACTGAGGTCAGACAGTTCTGTAACATTGTTTGAGCTATTTGCACCTGCATAGAAAGCATACTGTTCTCACTCAAGGTTAACCACAGCTTCTCAGCACACTTATCTGGGGCAAAATGTTACTTCCAGCACACACACACAGACACCCAGGCCAACAGTTGCTAATATTCAATCACGTGATGTAGTATTGGGTTATAGTGCAATAAACACAGATCCTCACAGTAACTTTTTGAGCAGCTAGGCAACTATACAGATGCAGGTACCTTTTGCAGATGGTCGCATGCGGTTGGACACATGGAGGAGAGAATCATTTTCGAGGTATCCTCAAAACCGTGTCTTTTTGACACAACTGCTGACAGCTACAGGGACATAAACACAAAAATGCTGCTTGGAGAAAAGTGTCCACGATAGTAGGATTGCCAGGTCAGTTTAGTAGTGAGCTTGTGCTAGATGTGGCTAGTTAGCGTTAACTACCTAGCTAACCTAGCCAATGAGGTGTGTGTGTGAAAGAAATAGTCAAATAAATGATGCTAGTTACTACCGCTGATAACTTTACCAAATAATCATGTTTGAAAGAGTGTGAGTGTGTATGCTAGATAAATAGTAATAGAAATGGTAGATACTACTGTACCCCTGAAAAGTTGGTCAGATAACCGTGTGTGTGTGTCTATGTGTACAGTAGGTGACATGTCCATGATAGCTATCTAATAACTATAGTTATGGTAGGTAATGGTTTGGCTTATCATGTTCATGTCTATGTAGAAGAAGACTGTAGGAGGAAGTGGAGAGGACTCAGGGACAGGTATCAGAGAGAGAGAAGGGCAGAGAAAGAGGTCTGGGTCAGCAGCTTCAGGCCAGCAGCCTTGGCGCTTTTGCCACATTCTTTATTTTCTGGATTTATTTATTGTGCCTAGGGCAATGAGTGGCAATTTTACAGCCAGACCCTCTACTACGTCACCCACAAGTGTTGTCGCCACCGGTGCATCAAGACCCTCAACGTCACCTACAAGTGCGACCATCGCCTCCACCGGTGGAGTGAGACCCTCTACAACATCATCCACGAGTATGACCACCACCGGTGCAGCCATGGAAGATGATGAAATTAAGGAAGCACCTCTGGATCTAGGACCACCTAAGATTATTATGAGCCTCACGAAAGTGACCACTGAGGACCTCGTTGAACAGGATGTGGCCATGGAGAGAAACTAAGAGGAACAACGTCAGGCCAGGCGTCACCGGAGGTACCAGCCCCCAGATCCACTCAACTCATTTCAGCAGAGGCTCCTCCAAGCCGTCGAGAGGGATGCAGCCTAACCTGATGCTCACAGGAAGGAGGATGAGGAGACCCTCTTTGCCATGAGCCTGGTGCCAACACTGAAGAGGCTGCCTCAGCAAAGAAAAGCAGCAGTCAAGGTTAAAATGTATCAGCTGCTTTTCGAAGCCGAATTCAATGGTACGTTTTTTTTCTTCTCCACATCACAGGTAGTGTCATAAGTGTTGCGACCGTGAAGTAGGTCATTTTTACAGTATATTCATGTAGGTTAATTGGTATTTCAGATCAAAGTATTAATATGAGGCAAATGTATAGCTGTTGTTTCTGGGTTAGATAATATCCTAAAACAAGTTTGCTGTCTAAATATTTGCCTGTCACATTCATCTTTTGATCTGAAATACAAATTCCATGAGTAAACAGCAAGTATTACCAACTTTACCACACGGTTCCTATATTTATGCCACTAACTACACTATACAAGCAGTATTTAGTTAACATAAATCTCATCTTTTATGGTGTCATATTATGTTAAGCTTGTATGTGTTGTTTTTCTCTTCCCTTTCAGAAATGGAGACAATTTAGCCGACCGGCTCACAGGAAGGACAGGAAGAGGAGAGGAAGGACAGGAAGAGGACAGGAAGAGGAGAGGAAGGACAGGAAGGACAGGAAGATGAGAGGAAGGACAGGAAGAGGAGAGGAAGGACAGGAAGAGGACAGGAAGGACAGGAAGAGGAGAGGAAGGACAGGAAGAGGAGAGGAAGGACAGGAAGAGGACAGGAAGGACAGGAAGAGGACAGGAAGGCCAGGAAGGGGAGAGGAAGGACAGGAAGAGGAGAGGAAGGACAGGAAGAGGACAGGAAGGACAGGAAGAGAGGAAGGACAGGAAGAGGACAGGAAGGACAGGAAGAGGACAGGAAGGACAGGAAGAGGACAGGAAGGACAGGAAGAGGAGAGGAAGGACAGGAAGAGGACAGGAAGGACAGGAAGAGGAGAGGAGGGACAGGAAGAGGAGAGGAAGGACAGGAAGGGGACAGGAAGGACAGGAAGAGGAGTTGTCTGGGTGTTGTTTTGACCTCCCTCATTGTACCTTTCTTTTCACACACGTCAGTTCTGTTTAAATTCAGTCAATTCATAAAGTCATTTGTTTATAAAGTCTTAGGATAGCATTCATTATTAGTTTTACATAGATTTCTGAATTGACAGAATTGAAACTCAAACACCAGAGAATTCACAGATGCTCTTGTTGGTCTCTTACGAGACTAAAGGTGAATATATTTCTTTCATTTAAAACCGATTGAAAACCAGAGTGTTGAAACTGTTTGTGAAGTTATGTTCCATCGACTGGTCCATGACGTCCAGGGGCCATTTGTTTGTTTAGCTGTGTTATGGCTACACATTCTTTTTTTCGTCTTCCAGAGACACACACACACACACACACCTCTTCTCCACTCCTCTCTGTGCCTCAGATCTCCAGTGGCCTGCCCTCTCTCTTTATGGCCATGTCTGAAGTTCCCGTACTACGTCTAGGCTTTATGAGTAGTCCCTGTATCGGTCTGCAGTTGTGCCAAAAATACATGCTCTTGTTGTTCTCTTACAGATTAGAGGCTACACATTCTTTTTTTTCTTTTTTTACACGCACATACACATCTCTTTCAATAGTTATATTTTTTTTAAACATTTTTACAACACACATACCTGTCATGTTCTTTCCTGTACTTGAATACTTATTAAATTATGTTTTCATAGTCAGTTGTTTCAGTTGTTAATTAATATCTCATTTAGACTTAATCTGCTTATTTCTTCCCTACACCTTTGCTGATCTAAGACAAGATGAAAGTAAAAACACATTCTCTTCCTAATTCGTTTTTTTCCCACCTGTATTTTGTCAGGCCAGTGAACATGGTGGTAAACTGTACTATTTGTATGGACCCTAGGTTACCCTTTCCCTTTGTTATCATACTTAACTGTATGTCGTATAACGTTAACTAGTGCTCCCGCTCACCTGATGTACCATGCCAGGTGTGTATAATACTGACGTTAATGGGAGAGGGAAGGGGTTAAGGTGTGGTCTTTACTCCCAAATGTCACTTAAATATAACTTCCAAATGAAGAGAGACAATGATACATAAAGTAATCTGGGGAAAACATGCAACTTTATGGACAACGGTGGATGGTTCTTAAAATAACCTTTATGTTAGGGGGCTCTTAAAAGAGCAGTTTCACTCCACAGCATACTGCCATGGGACTTCACCTGCTGGCGATGAGAAGTAGGTGGTCAGCTTCTCCCTCACCTGGAGTGCCTGTCTGGGGGCATTGTTGGCTGGTGACATCAGGTAGGTGATCATTTGGCGTGCCCATCTCCACCCGGAGCGGCTCCTGGAATGACCTCCGCAGGTAGTTATAGAGAACACACGTGGCCTTCACGCAGGCATTGACATTTGAGGGGCTGAGACCAAGCACTCTCCAATACATTCTCCACCGGGCTGCCAGAATCCCAAAGGCGCATTCAACAACTAACCTTGCCCTGGACAATCGTTTGTTAAAGATCCTTACAGGCTTTGGCAATGGCAGCTGGCATCCAGCGTAGGGCCTCATGAGGTTGGGTCTGAAAGGGAAGGCCTCGTTGCCGACGAAGATGTGGGGAACAGGTCCCAGGTCTTCAGCTCCAGGGAGTGATGCAGGTGGTGGAATCTCCCGGGTGCCATACTGAAGTGCCTGACCAAAGGCAGAGTCCCGGAGGGTCCCGCCATCACTTCCCTTGCCGTAAGCACCAACATCGACAACACAGAAACAGTAGTTGGCATCTACTACAGCCAAGAGTACAACTGAATATGTACCCTTGTAGTTGTAGAATTGTGAACCTGAGCACGGTGGAGCCTGGATAACTACATGTTTCCCATCAATGGAGCCAAGACAGTTGGGGAAATTCCACCTCTCCAGGAACTCGGCAGCGATGGCCCATCAGTCTTCCTCCTTGGGGACAGGCATGTATTCACCAACCAAACAGTCCCAAATGGCTTGTGCCACAGAGGGGTCAATGCCTGCCACCGTGGACCGTCCAACTCGGAAGCTGAATCCAATGGTCCTGTAGGAGTCCCCTGTCGCTAAGAATCTAAAATATAATTCAAAATAATTATCAATATTGTGTGTAACTTGAATTCCACCCACATATTATATCTACTCATATATCTACCTCATTACAGTTTATTATGCTCTACTAATTATATTGTAATACTCATCAACCATCATTAACAATGCCTTGAAACACTACAATTCAGTCTATGACTATATCAATAAACTGTAGCCCAGGCCAACTCTACTCTTAGAAAGAATGGTACTATCTACTTAAAAGGGTTCTCCGGCTGTCCCCATAGGAGATCCCTTTTTGGTTCCAGGTGGTACCCCTTTTGGTTCCAAGTAGAACCCTATTGGGTTCCATGTATAACATTTTCCCCAAAGGGTTATACCTGGAACCATAAAAGGTTATCCTATGGGGAAAGCAGAAGGACACTTTTGTAACCTTTTTCTCTAAGAGTGTATGTGAGTCCAATAAGAATGTAATGAATGACTGTAACTGTCTTGAACAACAATGGGTCCTGGAGAAGACTAGCCTAACTTCATCAGGGCAAAAGGCCTTCATCAGGGCAGAAGGCACCTCAACTTTATTTTTATTTGGTAACATTGCATAATTAAAAAATAATTATAAACCAACTTTGGGAAAAGTTATAGTCCTAATGAACATTCGATAAATCGAACGTATTGTAACGACCCTGGGTTTATAAGCGCGCCGGACCTCGGGCTTAGGAGGTCGAGGGTTCGAGACCTGCTCCCTGCCTGTTTCATTACAGTATGCACCACACAGAACGCACTGCAACTGCCTCTGCAACGCAATGCTGCATGGCAAACGCAGCGTTCCATTGGAAATACATGTACTTCTGGTGTATCGAAACGCAATGACACAGTCGGTGTGTTCGAAGCGTCACGGTGATCTCCCCTGTCAATGTATCTTTGTTAGATACTGTGTAGAAGACATGAATAACAATTATTTTTAGCTAGCAAATATAGCTAGCAAGCATAACTTAACCAAGCTAACGAAAATACACACATTCTCAGGTAGATTCTGTCAACGTTACATCATTTTACGAAGTAACTAGCTAGCTACAGTTAATAGTTAAATTAGCTAGCTAACATTATATCTGTCACTGACTTGGTACTCACCTTCATAGTTGTCTATGTAGCTTCCTATATAGATCTTGAACCCCTTTTCATTCTTGCTAGCTGGAGTCTCGGAGGCTGATTTAACAATTCGATGTACATCATTAATATTAATTTGAGGCAAGTCCTGAAGACAAAAACTGTGACATAGTGGTAGTAACGTTATATCGCCGATAACAACTAGACTGACCGGAAATTGCCAAACCGATAGGAAGTATGTTTAGAACGTTCGATCATGGAATGTGCATAAGGGCTATTCAATGTACTGGATCATGTAGATTTGTTGAACTTGCAGTGGGCATCACTGGTTTTAATTTATGACAGGCAAGCTACAGTCAGCAACTACCCGCCCCGCTCATGACGTGACGTGGTATAAAAAAAATGCATCCTCTCGTCCAATTAGAAACCGAGTTGCGCCCACGTGTGTATTGTTTAAACTGCTCAAATCTGATGGTGTTGTCAGTTTCAGAAAACTTCCAAGCAAAAGTGATGGCGGCCGCGGCGTCCGTTAGCGCAGCTGCCAGAGAAGAAAATCCAAATGCAGGGCCCAATTTCGCTAGCCGTCCACTTCACGAAAACTATGACCCCGCTGTCGAACACGAGAATTGGGTATCCAAGGATCCCGAACTCGATCCCAGTGATGGGGATGCATCATCTGACAACGAGTGTCAGCGAAGGGTCGATGAAGAGTTGACGACGCTTAGCCCTGAAGAGATTGAGAGTCGCTTGGACAGAACTCGTCGAGAGTTTTACAATCGCCGGAAAATCATAATTAAAAACCTGCCATCCGATGTTAGCAATCAGGTAAGCTTTCTGAACTCTGTTTCGTTTTCACAAGCGTTAGATTTCTAACGCGGGTCAGTAATTGCATCAGATCATGTCAAGCCCAGGCTGCAGCTGTTGAATCTAATAAATATAAACAATTAATTACCATACCCTTGCCATGAAATTGACATATAGCTATATTACTAGTAATTTAACTGAGTTCGCTGGCTTTTGGTGATTTCTATTTTCTAGCTAGCTTCTCTTACCGTTAGCTAGCATAGTTTCGTAGTAACTAACAATGATTTGCTGACTAATTGTCTTAATTAATTATGTCGCGAATAAACTGATGTCTCAACGTATCTGGTACGTGGTAGGTGATGTTTGGTGGTTATTCTGGGCCTGGCTGCAATTGCCCACTCCAGCATCGCGCGTGGTTGATGGACAAGTTGAAAGTGCAGAATTAAAATCCTCGTGCGGAAAGGCAATGCTAGTTGCTAACGTTCGCAAAACGGTTTGTTTTGACAAGGAATTGTCAGGCCATGGATTGACATGTATTGTATGTGACTGGTTCAAAAGTGTCGTTAAAATATTTTCAGTTAATTTCCCTCATTGAAACAAACTTCATGGCCCTGGAACATTTTGTAAAACAAAGTTGGAACACGCTTGACTCGTGGGGAACTGTGGCTTGTGCGCGTTTCATTGTTTGCGTGGGTGCCTATTGGGAGTTCGAGATGGGAACGTGAGTCGCAGTGACAAAGGGTTGAAGGTGTAGAGGCAACGTAACCGCTTTCAGAAAATGCTAGACAGCATTGCGATTCGTTTGTGGAACAGGCAAAGCGTTGTGGAACAACATTTCTCATAGCACAGTGAATGGGCAACTGTTTCCCACCATTTCCCAATGTCTGGGGATAACTTTGCTTTTGTTACATGTTGGCAAAGACACCTGTTGCAAGCAATCATTCAATTGTTTAAAAATCAATACTGGTGATCATTTAGGTATACTCATTGTTGTGGAAAGCACTTGCCAATATCACACTATTCCTAATTGGACATTTAAAAAAAACTGATAACAACATGACTCGACCCCCCCCAAAAAAAATGTTTTAACTTCTTTGGGGCACCCCCCCTTCTCAATTTCCACCTAAAGACATACCCTAATCTAACTGCCTGTAGCTCGGGCTCAGAAGCAAGGATATGCATATTCTTGGTATCATTTGAAAGGAAACACTCTGAATTTTGAATGTAGGAGAATATAACACAATAGATCTGGTAGAATAAAATTCAAGGAATTAAACATACGTTTTCTGTTTTTTATTGTTGCTGCATCATCTTTCAAATGACCAAGAACAGCCAAACATACAGATAGGATGCTGTGGATGATTTGAATGAAGAACATAATTTGGCAACAATAGCTGAGCAAAGTTTTAGACAGAACTTCAAAAATGAGCGAGCTACATGACATTGAGCGTGAAGTCACCCAGGTGTCCCACACAAATATACCCAAGTGGCCGAATTGGTACAGTGATACATTTTGAAGGAAAGCTAGATTTCAAGATGATCAGTGGTCATTGGGCCAAAATAGTCAATCAACGATAGACCGGTCCTACCATTGGTGCGCAATGAGGTCATTGATTGGTGTCTTCCAATCGGTTTGTTTCGGTCAATACGTCCCGGGAAAAGAGCCATCATGTATGGTTGTTTTAGTAACAACCAGAGGATTGCAATGAAACCAACCATGACTGGATAAACGTTTGTTTAGTGTGTTTAATTACCACGAACGCTTCGTCCAAAGTTGAATGAGACGGAAATCACGACGCAACCGGTTTACAAATGTTTCGTGTTAGGCTATAAAAATGGATTTGATCAAACAAAACAAACATTCACTGTGTAGTTAGTACACTTGGCATTGCCACCAGAGGAAGATCTTCAATGGTAAGCGATTTATTTTATTGTTATTTCTGACTTTCGTGACGCTAATGCTTCCTCAGAAAATCATCCTCAGAAAATCACATGTTTGCTTTTGCAGTAAACCTTTTTGAAATCTGACACAGTGGCTGGATTAATAAGACGTTCATCTTCTAAATGATGTAAGATACATGTATTTCCAAGAATGTTTAATCCAACGAATGGTGTATTTAAAATGTTAGCTCTCTGCAGTTTCACCGGATGTTGGCCTGGTGGGACGTTAGCGTCTCACCTACCCTAGAGAAGTTAATGGAAAGCTGGTCAGTGAATGAAAGTAGACATGTAGATGGAGCTACACAAGATGGCTTTAGATTAGGGATGTTAACACCACATTAGTTTATGTTCTCAAGTGATTGTAGTGTCTAACACTTAATTTTAAGCTTAATTTATGCCTGCAATACTACCATTGTATGGTTAAAAGTAGACCTGTACTAATCTGGGAATATCTCATTTTAAGTGTTCTGTGGTAGTTGGAGAAGAATAACCCATTGATTTATTGTAATGGTATTCATTTAGGTTAAGTTATTAGTTTAGTAGCGGTGGGCTATCACTGCTAAATCGTTGCTTCCATGCCCAAAAATATGATAGAACCAACAATCACAAAAATAAAAACTAGATGGGAAGAATCTAAAATGGCATTATTTTTGAGTCACTCAGGTGGCATAAGAACACCGCATAAGCCCGGGCAAGATGTGTAGAATTGCAGGAAATGAGCTTCAAAAAAGCAATTTATATCTGGCCAAGGAGGGCTTTTAAAAATGTTGGCTGGAGGATGCTGTGGCAAAAAATATAGGGGAAACACTGATTGTAGCTAACCACACTTTCTCCCTTTCAGGAGGTTCATGAGCTGTTGCGCAACTATGACTTGAAGTACTGCTTTGTGGACAAATACAAGGGAACAGGTAGGTAAAACAAAGACTAAAATGTAAATCCCAGTAAGACTAATTGGATGCAGCAGGCTCTCTGACTGAGCTAGACAGATTCCTCAACTCTCTTCCTATTTTGAGCAATGTAACTTTCCGCATAGTTCTTCACAAGGTCTTGGCTCATGTTCTCTTCCCTCAGCCTTCGTCACACTGCTCCATGGGGAGCAGGCACAATGTGCCATCAAAGAGTTCCACCAGCACATGATGCGGGAGCGGGAGATCTCTGTGCAGCTGCAGCCCACCGACGCACTGCTGTGCATCGCCAACCTGCCCCACGCTTTCTCCCAGCAGCAGTTTGAGGAGCTGGTGAGACCCTTCGGCAACCTAGAGCGCTGCTTCCTGGTCCACAGCGCCTCCACTGGCCACTCCAAGGGCTACGGCTTCGTGGAGTACATGAAGAAGGACTCTGCGGCTAGGGCTAAGTCTGAGCTGCTGGGGAAGCAGCTGGGCTCAAGGATGCTGTATGTCCACTGGACTGAGGTGGGCTCCCTCACCTACCCCCTGCTGCACTCCAGGTGTCTCTGTGTGGACCGTCTGCCCCCCAGCCTGCTGACTGCCCAGGACCTCCGCAATGCCCTGGCCGACACGCACGCACCCATCTTCTGCCAGGTCAGTCACATGCGGACACGCACACAGCAACTCCAACGCCCTCTCACACAAACTCACACTGATATTTTCAGAGGATTTAACATGTGTATCTGGCTCTTATGAATAGTATATATCTATTAGCTTTTCTCAGTTCAATTTGTACCTTAGTGGCTCCAGTATACTCTAGTAGCAAGCAGAACATACCTGCTTGTACTTTTGACACTACTTTTTACTTTAGTCATGAAAGCTGTTCCAACTGTTTCCCTCTAGGTTTTTTTAAATCTGTGGTGTCAGAGTTAGCGTGGGCATGGCTAATGGCACGGTATTAGAGGCCCTCTTGGCCTCAGAAACACCATTATTGTTTTAAAGCTAATTTCCTGCACTTCTACACATTTTGCCATTACTTATAGCGATTAAACACTTTGCCATTACTTATACCCCTTACTTATACCCCTTTCTTATGCTATCTGGGTGACTCAAACGTATAACAAAATCAATGGATGGCCAACGCTATGACATTTTTTTGGAATTTTAGATTGTCCTGGACTGTTTTTACTTAGCTTGTTAGTTCTTAAAGATCTTGGTTTTATATCAAAAACATTTTGCTCCATTGTCTTGTCTACATACTTTATATCTGGTTTAAGTTTACACTGAATATTTTACCGTCCTGAATAATTTATTCTTTTTTATTATATATTTTTTTTTTAAATAAGTGGTGACCACAATTTAAAAACGGCGGTGGACTGCTGCTAAGTGCATGTAGGGGAAACACAGCAACTGCTTTTGTTTACACTGAGCAAGTGTGTTTGACACATCTGTTTGAGGTAGCTCTGCTCCAAGGTTCAGGTGGTTGTGTTATCATGTAACATGGGGCATCTGTAGTGATGAAAGGGTCTTGGGCAGTTCACATAAAGGAGGTGGATATGGATTGAGTATTTTTGTATGAATCTGGCTTTCGAGCCCTCACCTTTTGACCTGCTTTTCCTGTGGCCACTCTGTTTCTTTAGCAATGAGCATTGCTGGTTTCTATGGTGATGTCAGCAGGCCTCTGGTCAGTCAGCAGGCCTCTGGCCCTACAGGCCTTTCTGGAATGAGACAGCAGTGTCCTTTTGGCACCACATACACACAGTCATTCATATACCTATAGGGCACAGTAGTTTGAGGTCTGGCAGAACACTGTTGCGTAATAGTGTGAGTGAGGCAATTTAACTATTGGACAGGTTAACTCAGCAATATGAAGCAAGGTCTTGATACATTGTTTATGACCTTTTTGTAGATCATTGATTGGTAATTGCTTTTAAACGTTGAGACTCCAGTAGTAGCTGTGGCCAACTAGAGAGAAAAGATTTGGGAACATGAAGTCTGAAGTATTTTCTCTACTTTATATTACAGAATGCCACTGGGCATGATTCAGTTTAATCCCATCTACTGTCTCTACCATCGTATCAAATACGTTTTTTTACTAATTGCTGTAAGGAAAGTTATCTATCATAGTGTGTCAAGATGTCAATGTCAAGATGTTTATTATTACTGAATTCTTCTGTCTAAACCTATTTCAATGGCAAACATAGAATTAAGTGAATTTGGCAGAACCAAGGCTTAGTATTAGTTTTGGACTGATGGCACAAGGAATGCATATTTAACTTAATTTTCCTTCAGTTGGCTCAGGGCCAGGATGACAGTTTCCGGCGGTTTGCCATGTTGGAGTTCTCCTCAGCAGAGATGGCTGAGCAGGTGCAGCGAGAGGCTGACGGCAGGGCGCTAGGTGGGACCCACATCCGTGTCTCCTTCTGTGCCCCTGGACCCCCGGGAAGGAGCATGCTGGCTGCCCTCATCGCTGCCCAGACCATGGTAAAGACTTTTTGGTTGCCACACCAGACCATATGTTTGAACTAGTACTCCCTTGTGTTACTGTGGTAAAACAACTGTTCTGAATGGCTGTCCTCCCCTTCTCCACAGGCCCTGAACCGAGGGAAAGGTCTCCTCCCTGAGCCCACAGCCATGCAGATCCTCACAGGCCTCAGTAACCCTGCCACCCTCAAGATGCTGCTCAACCCCCTAAACCAGGGCAGGAAACAAGGTGAGTAAGATCATGCTATTTCCTAAAGGAAGACAATGTATGGTATGAGTCTCTTACCCTGGTGTTAATGCTTTAAAGCAGGGGTGTCAAACTCATTTCATGTTGGGTGTAGTGTCTTCTGTTTTTCCTTTTAATTATGACCTAGACAACCAGGTGAGTGGAGTTCCTTACTAATTAGTGACCTTAATTCATTAATCAAGTACAAAGGAGGAGCCAAACCCCGTAGAAATTCAGTGGAATGAGTTTGACACGTGCTTTTAAGCTACAATGGTTAACTTTTTCGGCGACCCAACCAATTTCACATAGAATGTGAGTTATAGATCTGTCATTCTCATTGTAAGCAAGTCTGAGAAGTGGTAGATATTTCCTATGTGTGCAATTTCTATGCTTCTCAATACGT
Source organism: Salvelinus fontinalis (assembly GCF_029448725.1). Classification (NCBI taxonomy): domain Eukaryota; kingdom Metazoa; phylum Chordata; class Actinopteri; order Salmoniformes; family Salmonidae; genus Salvelinus; species Salvelinus fontinalis. The sequence goes on from NC_074666.1 coordinate 88,186,270, forward strand.
TTTTTGTCTCTTACTTACGGTTTTATACACCAGCTGAAAATATATTTCACAGCGGTTTAGGTCACACAATGACCTTGTTTTGTTATGAAATTAGGCAAATTATTAGAATTTTAGCAACAAGGATGCATATTGCACCTTTAATGCATGGTGAAATAATAGGTTGTCAGGTCCTAAGGTCAAATGGTCTCTCTGCAGGTCTCCTTGGTGCTGCTCCCACCATGCCGCTGCTGGCTAACCCTGCCCTCTCTGCTGCTCTGCTCCAGCTCCTCCTCCAGAACCAGGCCCAAGTTCAACAGGTACCCTGCATACCATGCCCTGCATACTCACCACCTCGCTCTCCTCCAGCTCCTCTCCCCTCTTTTGTTGGTTCATTAGTCTCTCTCATCCACACTTCTCCTACTTTATTCTCTCCTACTATCAGCAAGCCTTTTTGGGGAATCATCTTCTCTGGGCTCAGGTGCTGCACAATAAAGAGAATCGACTACTTCCCTGTGTGAGTGATCACTGAGCGCGTGTGTAGATGTGCGTGTGTTAGATGTAGGTTTGTCGTGAAGGGACTGCTCCCTAAACCAAAGCCGGTAAATGCTCTCCCTCAAGTGTTTCTTTCTGCTGCTTTCTTTTTTACGTGCTTTTCTAGTCATATTAATGTGCAACTGGTTTGGTTTTGGAATGTCTTGGTGTGAATTTTGTTGACTGACAATTCTGGAATGTGATGACATTTTTGGTTCAGTAAATATCTGGTATGTAGACAGTTTTTATCATCTTGTGGGTCACTGAGGCGTGTGTCTAACTCGTGTCTCCTACAGGCAGGGCTGATGGGGGACAACCTTCTGGCTGCTATGCCTCTCCAGCAGGGAGTCCATCTGCTAGGAGACCTGCCTCAAGGTTTCGCTTCCATTCATCTCATTTAAAAATTCTTTATTGGCGTGACTAATGTCTATTTTGTATTGCCAATACAACTCACTAGTAGCCGTTTCTCTAGTTTGGCTTATTTATCACATACGGCAATGCTCTACATTGATGCTCAGCATATGCATGCTATGCTAGCCCTGCTGGTCTGTTAGTGATTTACATTACAGCTTCTTTACACATGTAGTGGATTTGGGCAGTACTTATTACATCTAGGTTATTTACTATGTCAGTGTTGTATTGATTTTCAGTGTGATCGCAGGGCTCTCTACAGTGTAGTGATGGGGTGTTATATTAATAAGCTGTTTGTCTCGTGTCCTCAGGCGGTGTGGTTCCATCCCTGGGCCTCCAGTCAGACTCTATGGGCCCCAGAAACCCCCACTCTATGGGTCGCCCCCTGGGCAGAGAGTCTCCCACCAGCTTCTCCCAGAACCCCTCCCCCACTCTCCACCCCCACCTGGGTGGAGTGATGGGGGCAGAGGGGCCTACAGCACCTGGGGTATGATTAAAATACTCTATACTTTTCTAATATTGTCCCTACTAGCAGGGATGCTCAAGTCATTGTGCCTCATTACATAACATCAAGTCCCCTGATTTATTTAAAAAAAAAAAATTGTTTAAATGTCTTCTCCAATAGGTGTCCATACTAGGATACCCTCCCAACGATTTGAGTCTTCCCCAGAACCCCTTCAATGTCCACAGCCTGTTCCCATCCTCAGGTGAGCTGCCCCTCCTACTGTCTGCAGCCTGTGAAGTTTGACTGATTCTTTCCCAGTACTGACCAATAGTTTTTTTTGACATTTTCCATTCCTGCCGTCCTTCACTCAGGCGCCAACTGCAGGCCCCACCCTTACAGGAAGAGACCAGCGCTAGGCAACTCATCCAACCAGCGCACACAGAACATCCACTGTAACTACAGGCTGCGCTACCAGGAGTCCTACACCCCAGACTACCCCCCAATACACCAGGTAGGTCCCCCTTATCCTCTAACCTTTACTGTCCAGCCCTAGTGCCTGGCATGGGTGATCTGATGTGATAGAATGCCTGGTCATTGATGTTTATTTGATATCTGAGGACACTGCTGTCTTGGTTAAGGTCATTGTGGCCACAGGTGGGTTTTCTAACTCTCTGGCTGCCCAGTGGTCAGTGCGTGGGCTTTTCTAGTGTGATGGAACACAGTGGGCCTGCTTATCAGCACCACTTCCTGCCTGTCTGGTAACCCTGTCCTCACAATGGTTTGAACCTAGGGTCTTCTGCCTCACAAACACAGGACTGCCCGCTTGACAACATAGTAGCCAGATGCGCCACCAAAAAGCTTGACGCTGTGGTTTAAGTGTACGGTACAATCTTAACTTGGTTACATGAGCAGCAGGTTTAATGGCGTCTGGCTCCTCTCTCCCCAGGACCCTCTGGCCCATCTGTATGAACAGCAGGAGGCTCTGGACACTGGAGCTCTGGCAGGGTTCGGACAGCAGGTAAGAGACACTATACCATCTCCACTATTCCCATCCAGCCTTCAAACTGTGGCATCTCTTGCCTTTTCAATCTTTACTCCCCTTTGTAATCTATTTTTTATATATGCATGTAGAACTGTACATGCAGCATAGGATAACATGATGAATGTCTCTGTAGCGGTTTGGCCACCCTGGCTACAGTGAGCAGGCCTCCTCCCACTATAGTTACCCCCCCAGCCCGCCCTCGTCTTCGTACTACAGCTCAGTGGCAACCGGCCCCGGCAGCCTCCCCTCCAGCCATCTCAACAAGGTAGGCCCACACTGATACGCACCCCCACTGCGGCTTAGACTTTCTCTGCCTCTTCCCAATGTAATCAACCGATATAATGAGGATTGAGTGTCTGATCAAAATATAAAGGTTGACCTCTGTTATTTAGACTTAGCGGAGATGTCTTGATGTCTGTTGGCTAGCCTAGCACCCATCATGTTGGGGACAATCTAAGTTCTAAACGTTATGAAAGTTGGGCTGCAAATGTTAATTGAAATTATTGGCTCAGTCTGCGTGTCCTTGGTCCACTCAGACGAATGCGGACAACACATTATCCGATATGCTTGAAGCCGGGCATTGTTGCATAACCACAGTAGCCATGCTGGCAGAACAATGACAAACAAAATGGTGGAGAATTGTCCCGCGGAGATTTTGTAGCGAAATCCTGTGTAGTCGGATGCGGATGTTCGATATTGCATATTTTTGTTTGAGTGGACTGTGTCAAAGTTGAAGGGATAGATCAGGCTTTACTGTGCCTGTCTAAGTGTAAAAATAAAGGGGAACAAAGACCCAAGCTGGCCGTCTTCACTGGAAATCAAATGTACATATTGTGCCTTTTAGATGAGACCAATGCTTTGTGGTTCTGTTTTGATCACTGAACACTGTTTGTCTGTTCAGGCTGTGGGCATGCCTCCGGTGAGCCACTCTAACACATACCCATCTGGCCTGGGGATGAAGGTCAGTGTGTCTCTTTGTCATTTTGTATGCCATTTCCTGTTCTGTCCCCATTTCTCACCATGGCATTGACAGTGGTTATGTCTCTGCCCCCTGTAGACTCCCGTTGGTGGTCACAAGCGTCTGATCCCATCTCCAGAGCCCAGCCCAGAAGGGGGCTACGTGGGACAACACTCTCAGGGCCTGGGGGGCCACTATGCTGACTCCTACCTGAAACGCAAGCGTATCTTCTAATGTAAACCAATCAAAGCTTCTTGTACGAGTTGCCAATTAACAGCCAGGATGTGGCTCATGGCTCCATTTCCCCCCCGGAGCTCCTCCAATCAGCTTTTAGGTTTGGGCTTGGTGGTCCAGTGGTCTCACTTGTGTTCCTGCCAGCGACCCCTGGAGGGCGCTGGGGGTCAGCCTGTCTAATCAGGACATAATGCTTGCCAGTATGGGAGTTGAGTTTTTTTTTTTGTAAATATGATTTCAGTGTGCTTGTAAAGTTTTATCTTTTTTTTTAATGTTTTTTTTTTTCCTATCAGGAAATCCTTATGTTTAAAAAACGGGGAGTTACCTTGTACTATAAGAAAATAATTGTAAAATCTGATTTCAGGTCTTTTTTCCTGTGTATTCTCTTCATTGGTTGGCTGAACACTTTCTTATTTTATTTTTTTAAATCTTTTTGCATTAGTTTTTTTTTCCTGTTGTGATCTGTCAACGGGTTTCTATTTTAAAATGTTTTGCCTCCCAATATTTTTGTATATAGTTTGTTTGATTGGATGGTGTTTTTCCCCGCTCCTTCCTCCTACAGGGGTTATGTACTGACTGTCTGGACAAGATTCAGGCCTTTACTTGGATTCACGTAGATCTGTGTAGCAGTACTGCCTTTGTCTTTCGTCCTTTGGAAAAACTCACCTTATCAAAACTAGTCTGGAATATGCTGTTTTCAACCCTTCACTCTTCCACCGCTCCATCTCATTTGGGAGCACGTTCTCTGCACTGAGTGTTTTAGTGTTGCACTTGGAGGACACAGCTGGGTCACAATTTTCCAGGTTTGTTGAATTTCTGTTCTCACTTTTCTTTTTTTTCTTTTTTGTGCTCTGCAGAATCGGTATATTCTGTGTTGGCGTGAGCTCTTTGTCTCAGTTATTATTTGCATCTCAACCACCATGGCACCTGACTTGCTCTCGTTTGTTCGGAGGGGATGTGTGCCTTATCCAGACTTTAATATCTACAGATTATAACAGTAAGCAGGAACACATGTGGCCTCTGTCCACTCAGTAGTTAATTCATGTTTAGCCCCTGAGGACAAACAGCCCCCCCTGCTGGTCTACAGGGGAGGGACAGCCACATGGGAGCCAACCTAGCCATGGCTCATTAATAAATGATAGTAGTTAATTCATGGTTAGGTTCTATAATTTATTAATGAGCCATGGCTAGGTTGGCTCCCATGTGGCTGTCCCTCCCCTGTAGACCAGCAGGGGGGGCTGTTTATCCTCAGGGGCTAAACTGAAATTTAATCTAGCTTGACAGTTGTAGAATTTTCTACCAGTCCAGGAGAAGTTGACTTCCTATCTGAAGTGTTACTGTGATGGGAGTGTCCAGTGACTCTTAACAGGTGTTTACTCTGCCTCGGGAGGTTTGCATCGATATTAAGTTTATGATTGGTCAGTGATTGAGTTCTTAGTCTGTGAAGAATAATCTGACATTTTTATTGTGATCACCATTACCTCTTGACTTCTGATGGGAACTGCAATTACACTTGAGCCTTAACAGTTTTTCCCTCATCTTCCCCCTCTGGGCTTTTTGACTACATTGACCCCCCCCCCCCCCCTTTGTTTTTGCCGTGTACATACTTTAAAGCTTGAACATTTCCTCTGAGTCCTAAACTCTTTTCTCAATCATATCTTTGGCCTCTGGTCTGTTTTAAGATTGAAACTGCTTCTCAATATTTTGTGTATATTTTAGTGACCATTACTGAGTGCAGCCACCTGTCTGATGGTAGATTTCCCCATGTTCTGTATAGACCAATAGGTGCTGCTGTATGATATGAATGAAGATTGCTTTTGTTTTTCCTCATACAAGAAGATCATCTCATCTGTCATCCGTACTGCCATATGTCTGTTTTGGAGCAAGTAAATGTTATTTAATTCATCTTTTTGTGTTCAATTCATTTCCATGGTCAATACGCTGGCTGTGTTAGACAGCACTTCTGTTACATTTTGATGCTGTTAACTCAGGAAAACACTGACTTGCAAAGTTTGGTTGACAACGTTGCCATGGATGCAGCCACCACACCTGAGCCCCCCTGCCTCCTCTCATGAGTGAGGAACACAGATCAAACTTGTAAGTAAATGATTTACTCTTATGGCTCTCTACAGTCCCCCTTTGGGTTGTTCATGTTATTTATAACAATACCTCCATAAACCTTAACCGTCAAATTAATACATTTGGAGTCCTGTACTCAGGGAAATGGGTTATCAAACTGGCCAAAAGCAACCCCATAATACCAATTAGTTGGCATGCAAACTAGCACTCATTTTTGGTTGAAGGTCTACCCTATGCACAAGGACTGCTTTTCAATAGTCTTTTGTCAACCACAAATTCTGCTATTCATCAACTGAAATTTTCTTTGGCTGCCTTGAAACCATTGTCGAGGTAAATCAATGATACAAAAGATGGCTTCAGAATACAGATTCAAACTGACAAAGTATGGCTTCTGTCATGACTGCTGTTAGGGGAGAGGATAGTTGTTGTTCTTGTTTCTGGGTCTGTTGTGCCTTGGGCCACAAAGCATCTCTCTCACATGCACAATACAGTCCCAGAGTTAGACATGGAGAAAGGTGTTAGAGCCACGTTCACCGAGTCTAAAGTAGACTATCAATTGATACTGGCTGACAGCCTGACTCCAAAGCCGTGTTTGTCAACTCCAAAGGTTAAGATTTAAATATTACTCTTGTTAATAAACATAAATCCAGTGTGATTTGTGGCAAGGAGGATAAATGTCAATACAATGAAATGGTGAGAAATTCCAATGGAGAGACTGACATGAGTATGAAAAAAAGAATAATGTTCACTCTTAGTTTTGTCCAGTTCTCCCTCTGAATAGTCAATGGGTAATAGGAGGGGAAGTTATGACTGGTGTTTAGGGTACATTGTCTTGTGGACATGGTTGTGTCCAGTAGGGTGAAAATGTTTTGAAACTGAAGTACTACTACCTGAACTTGGACAATTTTAAATAAAAAAGATTTCTGTTTCCTTGCATCTTACAGCAGAAAGAGCTGATGAGGTTAAGGGCACCAGCACTGGGATATTCGTGGAAACCGTTGGGTTCGGGCTAGAGGTCGACCGATTTATGATTTTTCAACGGCGATAACGATTATTGGAGGACCAAAAAAAAGACGATGCCGATTTTTATAAATATATTTGTAATAATGACAATTACAACAATACTGAATGAACGCTAACTTAATATAATACATAAAATCTATTTAGCCTCAAATAAATAATGAAACATGTTCAATTTGGTTTAAATAATGCAAAAACAAAGTGTTGGAGAAGAAAGTAAAAGTGCAATATGTGCCATGTAAGAAAGCTAACGTTTAAGTTCCTTGCTCAGAACATGAGAACATATGAAAACTGGTGGTTCCTTAACATGAGTATTCAATATTCCTAGGTAAGAAGTTTTAGGTTGTAGTAATTATAGGACTATTTCTCTCTATACGATTTGTATTTCATATACCTTTTGACTATTGAATGTTCTTATAGGCACTTCAGTATTGCCAGTGTAACAGTATAGCTTCCATCCCTCTCCTCGCCCCTACCTGGGCTCGAACCAGGAACACATCGACAACAGCCACCCTCGAAGCAGCGTTACCCATGCAGACCAAGGGTACAACCACTCCAAGTCTCAGAGCGAGTGACGTTTGAAACGCTATTAGCGTGCACCCCGCTAACTAGCTAGCCATTTCACATCGGTTACACCAGCCTAATCTCGGGAGTTGATAGGCTTGAAGTCATAAAAAGCTCAATGCTTGAAGCACAGCGAAGAGCTGCTGGCAAAACGCACGAAAGTGCTGTTTGAATGAATGCTCATGAGCCTGCTGGTGCCTACCACCGCTCAGTCAGACTGCTCTATCAAAGCATAAACTTAATTATAACATAAAACACAAATACGAGCCTTAGGTCATTAATATGGTCGAATCCGGAAACTATTATCTCAAATAAGAACTGTTCCGTATTTTATCTAACTGATGGCATCCCTAAATCTTAATATTCCTGTTACTTTGCACAACCTTCAATGTTATGTCATAATTATGTAAAATTCTGGCAAATTAGGCGGCCCAAACTTGCATATACACTGACTGAGTGCAATGAACGCAAGAGAAGTGACACAATTTCACCTGGTTAATATTGCCTGCTAACCTGAATTTCTTTGAGCTAAATATGCAGGTTTAAAAATATACTTCCGTGTATTGATTTTAAGAACTGCATTGATGTTTATGGTTAGGTACAGTCGTGCAACGATTGTGCATTTTTCGCAAATGCGCTTTTGTTAAATCATCCCCGTTTGGCGAAGTTGGCTGTCTTTTTGTTAGGAAGAAATAGTCTTCATAGTTCGCAACGAGTCATGTTAGCAGGCAATATGAACTAAATATGCAGCTTTAAAAATATATACTTGAGTTAGAGCGTTAGACTAGTTAACTGTAAGGTTGCAAGATTGAATCCCCGAGCTGACAAGGTAAAAATCTGGTCATTCTGTCCCTGAACAATGCAGTTAACCCACTGTTCCTAGTCAGTCATTGAAAATGAGAATGTGTTCTTAACTGACTTGCCTAGTTAAATAAAGGTGTAAAAAAAAAAAAAAAATCGTTGTCCAAAAATACCCATTTCCGATTGTTATGAAAAACTTGAAATTGGCCCTAATTAATCGGCCATTCCGATTAATCGATTGATCTCTAGTTCGGGAACACCGTGGTCAAATGTTTTACTGTTGCTGCCCTTCACCCGCTCAGCTCCTCTACTGTAAGAAACAAGGGGGACTGGAGAGGCCAGTCTTCCTCCATCCTTAATCAGGCTACAAGGTGACTTTGGTTGGCTGTTACTGTCTCCTGGTCACAACTGCTAGAAGCAGCAGTGTTATTGACTGGGGCACTGAGATTAAACAAAATAGATGCCATGTAGAGGAAATGTGTGCTTTACATTTAGGCAGCGAACGTTGGTTGAACACCATTCTCATGGATTATATGGAACGTTCATATCAATTTTATGGCAAAGGAAACAAATGAAACTTTGCTCGGATGGTTGCATCATTTTAGCATATTGGAAACAAATTTGCACAACCTCCATGTTGTATATTTGATACTTTTAGTGCCCCTAATCTCTCTTGTGGTGCCTGCTGTCTGTAACTTGAGCGCTCTGGGGGAACCACCAAACGTGGCTCAGTGGACGGTGTGTCAGACACATTTAGATTTCTGCCTTTCATATTTCCACCCACGCAGTCACCCTGCACACAGTTGCTGTTGAATGCTGCAGAAACCTGTGATTTTCCAAAATACAGGAGGGAGAAGCTCTACGAGGACTGCACTGTAAATATCAGTAGCAGAGAGACTGTTTTCCCTGTGCTACACTTACAGACATGAAGTGTGCCTATTCTGCAGGATCAATTCTGTTTATAATCAGTATAGTGAAATTACAATTGAACACTCAATCAACCAGAGACTTTTGGGGGGTTTGCAAATCATACTCTTAAGCATTTTCAAATAATGGAGCTGTTCTTAGCATGAATACCTCTTAAACCACCCTTTCCACTACATGGCTTGCATTGCTGACTGTATGAAAGTTTTGGTAGGCCTATGTGAAATATGTAAGGCTGCCTGCTATGTTTTGTTAATCAGGAATCTATGTGGTGGCCAATGGGTCCAGCTCCACTGGTTTCAATTGCTTTTTTATTTTAACTCTCCATTTCAGTGGTGCCACATTTGTGGTGTCCAATGCCCATGTTCCATACAGAAGCAGTATCAGCATCATTGCTAATTGTGTTTGAAACAGAAGCCGTGGATGGGGAGATGGGAGAGCGGTAGTGAGGAAATTGGACAGCCTTGTGGATGGGTCAGCTACTGGATCTTGCTCTCAGATATCCTCTCCAGCCCCTCAACCTCATCAATATGGTCTTAAGAAGCTCCTAAATCTACTTATCTGGATTTTAAAGTCATAAATATTGCTCAGCTGGTCCCCAAAGTAAACCACAGTCTCCTCAAGGTCTCCCATTCCTAATACAATAGATCACGTCATCTCCCTCTCTTTCCCACCTCGGCCCTGGAACACAAACACACACAAAGAGACACTGCAGTGCAGGTTCAAATGGAGTTTGAAGGAGGATGTAGGTCATTAACGGGCTCATAGCCAATATGAACACGCTGCTTCATCACCGCTGCAGAGAAAGAGAATGTAGACAGGTTATTTCTAGGTTTATACAAATGACAGATACCCTGCTGGAAGAAAATACATCTATTACATTCTTATGCATGGCTGCATTCACATGGTGGCCATTCTCTGACACCATCGGCATATGAGCATGTATGGACTACCTTCCACCACCCATTGTCCTACAGTACAAATGAACAACCACATATTTACTGATACACACACACAAAGTTAGTGGCCAGGCCAGATTATTCTTCACTGTCAGAAAATTGGTGTGGCTTAATGTTTCATTGTCCTCCCTAAGAGGAGGTCCAATTCCCAGAATTCCCTGGTGCTCACACTACACTACACTACACACAGCTTGGGACAGAGGCCAGACAGACACAGGGCTTTTCTTGGCATGATATAAATAGAGGAGTCTTTCATGTGTTGGTGATGCATCAAAGAGCGAGAGAGAGAGTGAGTGCTCCTTTACCGGAATCATCTTAATATCAATATTCCAAAACATAAAATACCCAGCAGGCACAGGTTTATGTTGAGCTCTCTCACTCTCACAGAGAGAGAGACAGACAGACAGACATGCATACACTATATTCAGAGGACTAATATGAGATTTCTACAGTGGGCTAAATGTGAATAACCTTCATGGTATTTCGCCAGCAGCAGGTAATATAGTTTACGAAAGTTCAGTCAGTAAGGCTGGTCTGAATGGATCGTCACTTTTCATTAATCTAGTAAACTCATATAATGCACATTGCTTACTATCTCACTTACCAGCAGGTATTTATTGATAAGGTAGTGTCCTCATATAACGTTACCTCATCAGTATAGCCGGTATTAATAGGGTAGTGTTTATAATGGTACCTCATTAGCACATCCGGCATTTATATGGTAGCTCTAAGGACACGTCATCAGCATAGCATGTATCTATGGTAGTGTTCATGATGTTACCTCATCAGCATAGCATGTATCTGTAACAGTATAACTTTAGTACGTCCCCTCGCCCCGACCCGGGCGCGAACCAGGGACCCTCTGCACACATCAACAACAGTCACCCACGAAGCAGCGTTACCCATCGCTCCACAAAAGCCGCGGCCCTTACAGAGCAAGGGGCAACCCTACTTAATGTCTCAGAGCAAGTGACGTAACTGATTGAAATGCTATTAGCGCACACCCGCTAACTAGCTAGCCATTTCACATCCGTTACACTCACCCCCCTTTCAACCTCCTCCTTTTCCGCAGCAACCAGTGATCCGGGTCACGGCACCAATGTAACAGTATAACTTTACACCGTCCCATCGCCCCGACACGGGCGCGAACCAGGGACCCTCTGCACACATCAACAACAGTCACCCACGAAGCGTCGTTACCCATCGCTCCACAAAAGCCGCGGCCCTTGCAGAGCAAGGGGCAACCCTACTTAATGTCTCAGAGCAAGTGACGTAACTGATTGAAATGCTACTAGCGCGCACCCGCTAACTAGCTAGCCATTTCACATCCGTTACATATCTATGGTAGTGTTCATGATGTTACCTCATCAGCATAGCATGTATCTATGGTAGTGTCCATGATTTTACCTCATCAGCATAACATGTATCTATGGTAGTGTTCATGATGTTACCTCATCAGCATAACATGTATCTATGGTAGTGTTCATGATGTTACCTCATCAGCATAGCATGTATCTATGGTAGTGTTCATGATGTTACCTCATCAGCATAGCATGTATCTATGGTAGTGTTCATGATGTTACCTCATCAGCATAGCATGTACAGTATTTAAACTGAGTACACAAAACATTAAGAACACCTGCTCTTTCCTGGTGAATCCAGGTGAAAGCTATGATCCCTTATTAATGTCCCTTATTGAATCCACTTAAATCAGTGTAGATGAAGGGGAGGAGACAGGTTAAAGAAGAATTTTTAAGCCTTAAGACAATTGAGACATGGATTGTGTGTGTGCCATTCAGAGGGTGAATGGGCAAGACCAAATATTCAAGTGCCTTTGAATGGGTTATGGTAGTAGGTGCCAGGAGCACCAGTTTGTGTGAAGAACTGGTACCGTGTGGCTCAGTTGGTAGAGAATGGCACTTGCAATGCCAGGGTTGTGGGTTCGATTCCCATGGGGGATAAGTATGAAAAATGTATTCACTCACTTCTGTAAATTACTCTGGATAAGAGTGTCTGCTAAATGACTAAACTGCAACACTGATGGGTTTTTCATGCTCAACAGTTTCCTGTGTGTATCAAGAATGGTCCACCACACAAAGGACATCCAGCAAAGGTAGGAAGCATTGGAGTCAATATGGGTTAGCCTCCCTGTGTAAGTATTTCAACACTGTGTAGATTCCTTGTCCTGTGGTTACATCTTGGTTATGATTTGGAGAATGCATTTAGACTTGTAAAATGTGAATATACAAGGTTCCGTTATTTTTGTATTAAAGGCCCAATGTAGTTGTTTTTACATCAATCAGTGGCGATTTTAGCATGTAAATCTTGGTGGGGCAAACTCCTCCCAAATTGTTTAGATGCATGCCAGCAAAGCCACTACACAACACCCCTAAACCCCCTAAACAATACATTACTTGCACTAACGGCAACACGCGGTGCCCACAAACTGTTAAGGTCTACATAAATCTGTCCCAACAGCAGAGCTTTCTTTTCAGCACCATGGAGTGAATCCTTACCACTGCTACACCTGGCTGTCAGCGGAGCCTTGTCTGGCATCGAAACAGTTCATTCAGCCTCATTTACTGCCTTTTTAAAAACATAGCTGATATGGCTGACTTGCTTAAACAAATGTGGTTTCTACTGACAATTGAAGGAACGATGAGCGGATAAGAGGCATTCCGTATTTTCAATTAAGACATTAACAAGCGAGCTAAAACGGACATGGTGCATCGGTCTAAGGTACTGCATCTCTGTGCTAGAGGTGTCACTACAGACACCCTGGTACGAATCCAGGCTATATCACAACCGGCCGTGATTGGGAGTCTCATAAGGCGGCACACAATTGGCCCAGCTTCGTCCGGGTTTGGCCGGTGTAAGCCGTCATTGTAAATAAGAATTTGTTCTTAACTGACTTGCCTAGTTAAATAAAAAATATAACTATGTGTTCAGAACTTTTGAAATGTACAGCGACAGAATGCAGAACATGGGCTGCTCGTAAAGTATTTTCCCTGTACACCAAGTCAGAACCATAGGATAAATAAAGGGGGCAAATAAGAAGACAATGAAAGCTCTTACAATATTAGATGATGACATTTCTCAAAAACAGATTTTAGGCTATATGTGCACCACTGAGTCAGAACAGTAATGTTAGGGGAAATTAAGAGGTGAAAATAGACCAAATTATTAGGGTGAGGCACATGGGCAACTAACAGCTTACTACACAACAAACACTTTCTATTACTTTCTTAGTTACAGTATACATATCTCCCTGGCATATTACATAATTTATGCAGCAGCATATAAGACATTTTTGGACTCACGTTGTGGTGATGTGCTCACTTAAACAGGAAGGTGGCGCAGTGGTTCTTCTTGGGGAAATTTTGTCATCAAAGAAAGAGAAAGATTGACAATTCTGAGTTGGATGACCGTTCAAAACATATTTTCCCAATTTGAGCTCATTTATTCCCGACTTCCCAGTTGCAATGCTTGCGGTTAGCCACTGTCACCGGTTCCTTCCAAACCACTTATTGTTGAATTTGCAATTTCCAACTTGTTGTGTAATGTTTATGTCCAGTTGCCGATGAGCAGCGATACATTTTATCTATAATTTATCTTTATTATTTCTCTTCATATGACAAGGATTAAAAAGGATTTGCCAGTAGATTGTCAACTTGATTCGTGATGATGACTGCTAGATAAGATTTTGAAAGTAAGATGTTGACATGATCAGTACAATCAAAGCTGCTGTACATATAATGTAATTTGATGTCATTTTATCTATGGCCAATGACCTTGAGCTTTCTTGGAAGGGCACTACTAATGTAACTATATGGCAGGGTGCATAGGGCTAGAATTTTCAATGTCTAACCTAACTAAGGACTGGTGACTCCTATTTTCTGCTGGCTGCCCCACCACAACAGAAAGCACTGAGCTAGGTTGAAACACCTGCATTTTGGAGCTGCCTTACTCAAGAAATCAAAAAAGAGACCATGTTTGTAACTCAATTATATATATATATATTTTTTTACATTGTTTGCAAACTGATATGTGACTCGTATTAATGCCAAAATAACATGCAAAACCGTCAAGCCCCCCCCCCCCCCCCCCTCCCCCCCCCCCCCCCCCCCCAAAAAAAAATAAAATAAATATGTCCCACCTGCCCTGAATGACAGGTTGCCACTAAACTCAGTATCAAATAATTTCTGGGTAACAAGTAACTTACTGTTTTTTTTTTTTTTTTTTAATGACAAAAATATCTTCTTAGCAAAGAACAATTTCTCAAGCAAGAATTTTGCTAGGACTGTCTGGGAGTGGTTTGAGTGAGGGGCCTAATTGGACATGCCTAATGGGAGGGATATGTAACCTGAAAGGTCTGAACCTCCATTTGTTATTGATCTATTAACTTATACTGCAGGCCAAAACTTAATCTCAACAAAACAGGCAGACATTTCAGGTGTAATTTTCAAACAGCACTTACACTAAACTGCATTTTCTTTCATTTTCACAATTTCACAGTACTGTTCCATCCTCACAGTGTGGGAATACACTATATATGCAAAAGTATGTGGACACCCCTTCAAATTAGTGGATTCGGCTATTTCAGCCACACCCGTTGCTGACAGGTGTATAAATTAGAGCACAGAGCCATGCAATCTCCATAGTCAAACATTGGCAGTAGAATGGCCTTACTGAAGAGCTCAGTGACTTTCAACGTGGCAAAAAGTCAGTTCGTCAAATTTCGGCCCTGCTAGAGCCAAAATGTTGGACTAATTCCACTTAGCACTTGCACTATGAAACTGCACTTACCCTGCCTATTTGTTTGTAAATATCCTTTGCTAATTATTTTAATTTTTAGATGTGATATGTTTTATGGCTACTGCAAGATGAATTGCCTCTGAGGACATTAAAAGTTATCTGAATCTGTAAATGCTGTTATTGTGTAGTGGAAATGTCTAGGAGCAACAACGGCTCAGCTGCGAAGTGGTAGGCCACAGAAGCTCACAGAATGGGACAGGCGAGTGCTGAAGCTCGTAAAAATCGTCTGTCTTCAGTTGCAACACTCACTATCAAGTTCCAAACTGCCTCTGGAAGCAACGTCAGCACAATAACTGTTTGTCGGGAGCTTCATGAAATGGGTTTCCATGGCCGTGCAGCCGCACACAAGCCTAAGATCGCCATGCGCAATGCCAAGCATTGGCTGGAGTGATGTAAAGCTCACCGCCATTGGACTATGGAGCAGTGGAAATGTATTCTCTGGAGTGATGAATCACGCTTCACAATCTGGCAGTCCGACAGATTAATGTAGGTTTGGCGGATGCCAGGAGAACGCTACCTGCCCCAATGCATAGTGCCAACTGTAAAGTTTGGTGGAGGAGGAATAATGGTCTGGGGCTGTTTTTGTGGTTCGGGCTAGGTCCCTTAGTTCCAGTGAAGGGAAATCTTAACACTACAGCATGCAATAGCATTCTAAACAATTCTGTGCTTCCAACTTTGTGGCAACAGTTTGGAGGTGGCCCTTTCCTGTTTCAGCATGACAATGCCCCAGTGGACAAAGTGAGGTCCATCCAGAAATGGTTTGTCAAGATCGGTGTGGAAGAACTTGACTGGCCTGCATAGAGCCTTGACCTCCACCCCGTCAAACACCTTTGGGATGAATTGAAACGCTGACTGCAAGCCAGGCCTATTCACCCAACAACACCGACCTCACTATTGCTTTTGTGGCTGAATGGAAGTCCCCGCAGCAATGTTACAATATCTAGTGGAAAGCCTTCCCAGAGGAGTGGCTGTTATAGCAGCAACGGGACCAATTCCATATTAATGCCCATGATTTTGGAATGAGATGTTTGACAAGCAGGTGTCCACATACTTTTGGTCATGCTGTGTATATATAAAACACAGAAAATCACGTTTTTGACTGCACTGGAACTTTAAATTATTCCTGTAGCCTATAGCCATCTCTCCACAGCTGTAGAATAAATATCTAACTGATAAGCAAAAAAATATGTTTGGCGTGAGAATTTCTGCAGATTAAAAAGCAAATTGTTTAATGCCTTTATGGGTAAGCAGGCGTGCTCATATGTGATATTACAAATACTTAATTCGATGGCGCACGGTGCCATAGCATTGCCCGGAGATTTAATAAAAACTGGAGCTGAGAATCCCTGATCATTATGCAACAGCAGATGAGACGATAATATGATTAATGTTATGATTAACGGAAGGTTGTAGAAATGCAGTTGTGAATGCGCTCTACAAACGCATCTTGCATTGAGAATGCTCTTGGTTTCAACCCTGCGTGTCCAGATATGATCCAATTATGCTGAAAACGGTCAGAGAAATCTAAGTGACAGCTCGCATCAGTGGAACGACTGCGACAAATAGCTAAAACGGATACAACAAATAGCGCGTTTTGTGAGAAGTGGTTATCCATTTACTACGGCTTACACTTTTGACCACGTCGGCAGTGCACTGAAAGCAGACAGTGGTGAAAAACGATTTAGTAGACTATTAAAATACATCAGTTCTTTTGATTTTATATCGAGGGCTTTTCAGGAGAATACCGTCTAAATGCGCATGCACAAAATTGACTGTCGAGAAAAGAACGCAATATGATGGAAATAATAATACATTATTAAATTCCTTTCAGTCCAAAGAGATAAACCAACTGAACCGGAGCCGCGAGTGTGGGGTTCTTGGAGAGAGAAAAAGAGAGCGAGAAAGAAGCGAGAGAGAGAGAGAGCGAGAGAGAGAGCGATGGACTGGAGGGGTTGATGATGCGTTGTGGTTAATGTAACATTTGTCGTCAATCTGGAGTTCAGACGTGACAATGGACAGATAATGGAAGCAGTGACTACAGGACTTCGACAGTCAATCCTTTTCTGGTAGTCTTTTGCTTTTGATAATGCATTGTGCGAAGAAGAGCGGCAAAGAAAATAACATCGCGTGGGTTTTGGATACAGGCACAACCACAACTCCAAAGGCAACCGAAATTATGTAATTAATGGAGATGTTCTAGTGTTCGAAGTCTAATTTAATCTCAAACTGAAATAATTGGATCAAACATTTGAATACAGGGGAAAGTCGAGACAGTGGGCTCCGCGCGTGGGGCTCAGCCTATGTAGTCCCAGATGCACTACAGTATTCTGTTACTTTTTATGGCTACAGCTGGAGACCGATGGGTTACGAGCGAGATTTGACAGACATGTGCAGTCCGGAGCAGCAATAATACCCCGCATCGCACAGGAGCCAGCGGTCTGTGATTCTGCAATAAGGAGCTGATAAAAGCAATACATTGTTCTGTAACTAAAGTGATCCAGTACGCAATGGGCGACAAGGCGTCAAACTTCAGGGGAAGCACCGGCGAGTGGCTATCGTCACCTACCAGACGGATACTTTAACGATTGGCGAAGCTCTAAGTAAAAAAGAAGGGAAGTAAAACGATTTAGAAGAGAGATTAACTTTTGGTTGGGAATTTAATTGGATAAACGGTAGGAAAAAGAAAGACACTTTCTGGGTGAAATGAGTCACATTCTCTGCCTGACAGTACCACTGTGATTAGGGTCGAAAGGTTTAAATGTTATTATTTAGAATATTACATATAACATCGGACTGCACTTGACATGGTCACTTTTGTTTACCCAATTACACAGGGTAGGCTACGATTAAGTGGCAACGATGGACATTAATAGGTTAGTAATTTGAAGTCAAAGAATATATAGCCATATTATTATTTGTGTCAATAAATTGAGATATAAAAGGGGTATTTTAATTTGCACTATGATGGAAGTACCACCACCATGCTCGAAAAAGAGCCTTTCTCTCTCGCTCCCCGTTCCCCGGGAGCAGGCGACCCTGAAGCCTCCGCAACATCTTTGGAGGCAGCCACGGACCCCCATCAAAATCAAACACCGGGGATACTCCGACACCGACCGCCATCACCACCGAGGGATAGAGCGCTCTAATGCCATGGACACGAGCGACAGACCGGGGCTTAGGAAGTGTCGGATGTCCTGGCCATCCTCGTTCCAAGGAACCACAAACCCCTCCATCGGCAATTGTGTTGGAAATAGACGGTATGACGTGCATCCAACAAACATTTCCAAACATTATAATCGAAACACATATGCATAAATAGAGCCACTAATAATGAGTGGGTGGTGCTCTGTGTTAAAGTATGCCGGAAGGGTTAACTGATATGAGGTGTTTGGTATTGGGAGGCGGGACGCGTGGGTTCTCGGTGGTGATGCTTTATGCGTCTTGGGCATGTCAGAGAACATGAGTTTGAGCACTCGGATTGGCACTGTCTGTAAACCCGCCCGCCCACACACAAACAGGAATAACAAGGGAAAATATCAATAACGTTTTAAGAGTAGCCTAGGCCTGTATGACCATGACAAACATATTATATAGATAACAGAAATACATTTGTTTTGCGCGTTTCTAATGGATTCAAAGGTCTAGTGGGTGCGTTCGTGCGTGCATACTTGACTCAGATAATCTTCCACTGAAGCGTTCGGCTATTGGCAATGTTGGCATAGCTGATACGCCATCCATGGGTACAGTTCACATAGAGGTCGGGCATCTCCATGTAACATACCTGGACAGGTCAGGTGCATCACCTACAGGCAGTGGTTCTCATTTTAGGGCTTGAGTGCCTCAGTATGATATCATCTTTTTTATTGAATTGAATCAAATTAAAGGTTAAGATGAGAACCAGCAGATTATGTTGCCCTGAAGGGTGGAACTGGCCTGGGTTGGGTTGGCTATAGTCTCGGTAGTTTAGCCATACCTCAAAATCACGCTGTTGTCACGCCTCCTTGGAGGTCTGGGGAATTTTGTATTAGACGAAACGGCTTAAATGTTACGCTGGCTTCCAGCTGCTAAATTTTTATTAGATGTTACATTTCAAGAAATCATATAAAAGTGTATTTGTCATGTACTCCTATGCTATTGTAATGGTGAATTTGCTCTCTCATCATTATTCACGATTCACTCAGGATGATCCATAATCTGTAGGATCCACATGAACGTAGAAGTGTTTATAAACATATTCTATTCTTATTTACAATAGAAGTGACTACAAAATGACAAAATACATTATGTATCATTCATTTCAATTTGGCACAAAATAATCTGAAACAAAACCAAAACAAACAGCAAATACATCCAGAAAATGTGTAGAGTCAGAAGTTTGATGTAGTCATTGCGTTCTATGAATATGGGACCAAATACTTCTCTTTTGACTACTTTAATACACATATAAGTGAATTTGTCCCAATACTTTTGGTCTCCTGAAATGGGGAGACTGTGTATAAAAGGGCTGTCATTTTTAAACTGTTCACCGATATGGATGAAAATACCCTCAAATTAAAGCTGACAGTCTGCACTTTAACTTCAAAGTCATTATATCATTTGAAATCCAAAGTGCTGGAGTACAGAGCCCAGAAAAAGTCACTGGGGCGGCAGGTACCCAGTGACTGGTGGTTAGAGCGTTGGACTAGTAACTGAAAGATTGCAAGTTCGAATCCCTCAGCTGCCAAGGTAAAAATCTGCCAAGGTAAAAATCTGTTGTTTTGCCCCTGAACAAGGCAGTTAACCCACTGTTCCTAAGCCGTCATTGAAAATAAGAATGTCTTCTTAACTGACTTGCCTAGTTAAATAAAGGTAAAAATAAAAAAACTGTCCCAATACTTTTGGAGCTCACTGTATAAACAAGAAAGAGGTATGTACAGTAGTTATATAGGAGGAACTATGTTGAGAATACAGTATGCACATACACTAAGTATACCAAACATTAGGAACACTTTCTTAATATTGAGTTGCCCTCAGAACATTCTCAATTTGTCGGGGCATGGACTTAAAGTGTCGGAATCTTTCCACAGGGATGCTGGCCCATGTTGACTCCAATGCTTCCCACAGTTGTGTCAAGTTGGCTCAATGTCCTTTGGGTGGTGCACCATTCTTGAAATACACGGAAAACTGTTGAGCGTGAAAAACCCAGCAGCGTTGCAGTTCTTGACACAAACCGTCATAGCCGCAGGAAGTAGGGGTGTTGAGGTTGCTGCAGCATCCCCTGAAACATCAGAATTTTAAAAATATATATTTCCACAAAAAATATATATGTATATATTAAGAAGAAAAATCTTACAAAAGTAGTGCCTTTACTAGTCCTGTATTAGTGGACCGATATACACCCTGGGGGAGATGCTGTTTATTGACTACAGCTCAGCGTTCAGCACCAAAGTGCCCTCCAAGCTCATCACTAAGCTCAGGACCCTGGGACTGAACACCTTCCTCTGCAACTGGATCCTGGACTTCCTGTCGGGCCGCCCCCAGGCTGGTGAGGGTAGGCAACAACATCATGCTGCATCTTTAGAAATGAAAGGGAACGCAGCTCGCTCTCACGGGCGAATGCGTGACTTAGCTCATGGCATTCTGCCAGACCCCTGGTTCAAACAGCTCTTATTCGCTCCCCCTTCATAGTAGAAGCCTGAAACAAGGTTCTAAAGACTGTTGACATCTGGTGGAAGCCTTATGAAGTGAAATCTGACCCCATTTACACTGTATATTGGATAGGCAAAGACTTGAAAACCTACAAACCTCAGATTTCACACTTCCTGGTTGGATTTTGTCTCGGGTTTTTGCCTCCCATATGAGTTCTGTTATACTCACAGACATCATTCAAACAGTTTTAGAAATGTCAGAGTGTTTTCTGTCCAAATCTACTAATTATATGCATATTCTAGCTTCTGGGCCTGAGTAGCAGGCAGTTTACTCTGGGCACCTTATTCATTCAAGCTACTCAATAGTGCCCCCCAGTCCCAAAGAAGTTATTATATATCCTGTAGCCTCGTCACTTTACCCCTACCTGCATGTACATACAGAATCAACCTCAATTACATCGTACCCCTGCACATCGAGTCAGTCCTGGTACTCAGTGTATATAGCCAGGTTATTGCTACTCATTGTGTATTTATTCGTTGTGTTATTATCTTTCTATTATTTCTCTGTTCTCTCTGCATTGTTGGGAAGTGGCTGTAAGAAAGCATTTCACTGTTAGTCTTCACCTGCTGTTTACAAAGAATGTGACAAATACAATGTGATTTGAGCTGACGTTAAAGGCGAGGTGAGATGGACTGATCTATAAATCACCTTGCATTCTAAATAACCAGTCAATATTATTTGGATATCAGTCAGTCAGTCCGTCACAATTTACCCATGATACATCACGGTTTTGACGCTCTCGATCACGGCCATTGACATCAACAGGCTTTCTGATTAGGGAAGCTTGGTTCTGGACAAGGCAGGTTGGGTATTACTGACAATGCTTCATTTTATGATTGCCACAGTGGCACAAAGACATAGCCCACAGGTTATGAAATAGTGATGCTGTCACGCCCTGACCTTAGAGAGCTTTTTATGTCTCTATTTTGGTTTGGTCAGGGTGTGATTTGGGTGGGCATTCTATGTTCATTTTTCTATATGTTGTATTTCTTTGTTTTGGCCGGGTATGGTTCTCAAACAGGGACAGGTGTCTATCGTTGTCTCTGATTGGAAACCATACTTAGGTAGCATTTTCCCACCTGTGTTTGGTGGGTAGTTGTGTTTTCTGTTTAGTGTTCTGCACCTGACAGGACTGTTTCGGTTTCGTTTATTCACTTTATTATTTTGTTCTAGTGTTCAGTTTAATTAAATCATGAACACTTATCACGCTGAGCTTTGGTCCGATTCTTCCTCATCAGACGATGACGACCGTTACAGATGCATTATGCTTCAATCCAATATGGCTATAGAATTACCACATAATTCATTTGTTTTTTTCTAGATAGTAACAGTTGCACAGGAAAGCGTCATCAGGACTGAAAGCTATACTCTGTTAAAGCTTTCCTAATGAACCATTGTAATTGGATGAGCCAAGTCAGACAAAAATCTATATCTGACTGTTGTTTCTCTCACAACAATTAAAAGTCATCCCAGTCCAATATCAATCTTAAACTTCATCAATATGACAATGGCTTCTTTGGCAACTTTTGAGCTGCTATTTCCCAAATGTTTAAAGAACAGGAGGAAAATAAGGAGAACTGAACGCCACCTCTGTTTGACTGACTCACGTTGTATAATTGTATGTTCACGTATTCAACACAGAAGCATAAGAGAGAATGTGTGTGTGTCTGTGTACGGTTTGTGTTTATGTGTAGGAAAGCTAGAGTGAGAAAAAGAGAGAGGCCTTCATGCTGTTATTCCAAGCTGTTCCTCCCATGTGACACACTGATACCCCCAGATGTTTCTCCTGAATGTGTGTGTGTGGGCGTGAAAGAGTGTGTTGGGGTGTTTGTGGTTCTCTCTCTCTTTTTCTCCCTCCCTCTCTCTTTTTCACCCTCCCTCTCTCTTTTTCACCCTCCCTCTCTCTGTTTCTCTCTCTCTCTTTTTCTCCCTCTCTCTTTTTCTCCCTCCCTCTCTCTGTTTCTCCCTCCCTCTCTCTGTTTCTCCCTCCCTCTCTCTGTTTCTCCCTCCCTCTCTCTGTTTCTCCCTCTCTCTCTCTGTTTCTCCCTCCCCCTCTCTGTTTCTCCCTCCCTCTCTCTGTTTCTCCCTCCCCCTCTCTGTTTCTCCCTCTCTCTCTCTGTTTCTCCCTCCCCCTCTCTGTTTCTCCCTCCCTCTCTCTGTTTCTCCCTCCCCCTCTCTGTTTCTCCCCCTCTCTCTCTTTAACTGCCCTGCAGTTAAATGCCTCTGGCAAAGTTACAACATTAATTTTGAAGTGCATGAATGTAACTATTCAATACTTTGCATCTATTATGTTACTTAACAATGATAGCTCCTTGAATCTCTCAATCAATCATAGACGATTACTGCTGGGTGACTGACGAGCAACCTGGGTGGGGTTGGGGTGGTTGTATGGAGACATGTTGGCTGGGTGGGTTGGGGTGGTTGTATGGAGACATGTTGGCTGGGTGGGTTGGGGTGGTTGTATGGAGACATGTTGGCTGGGTGGGGTTGGGGTGGTTGTATGGAGACATGTTGGCTGGGTGGGGTTGGGGTGGTTGTATGGAGACATATTGGCTGGGTGGGGTTGGGGTGGTTGTATGGAGACATTTTGGCTGGGTGGGGTTGGGGTGGTTGTATGGAGACATGTTGGCTGGGTGGGTTGGGGTGGTTGTATGGAGACATGTTGGCTGGGTGGGTTGGGGTGGTTGTATGGAGACATGTTGGCTGGGTGGGTTGGGGTGGTTGTATGGAGACATGTTGGCTGGGTGGGTTGGGGTGGTTGTATGGAGACATGTTGGCTGGGTGGGTTGGGGTGGTTGTATGGAGACATGTTGGCTGGGTGGGGTTGGGGTGGTTGTATGGAGACATGTTGGCTGGGTGGGGTTGGGGTGATTGTATGGAGACATGTTGGCTGGGTGGGTTGGGGTGATTGTATGGAGACATGTTGGCTGGGTGGGTTGGGGTGATTGTATGGAGACATGTTGGCTGGGTGGGGTTGGGGTGGTTGTATGGAGACATGTTGGCTGGGTGGGTTGGGGTGATTGTATGGAGACATGTTGGCTGGGTGGGTTGGGGTGGTTGTATGGAGACATGTTGCCTGGGTGGGGTGGGGTTGGGGTGTTGGCTGGGATGGGGCTGGGTGGGGTGTTGGCTGGGTGGGTTGGGGTGTTGGCTGGGTGGGGCTGGGTGGGGGTGTTGGCTGGGATGGGGCTGGGTGGGGTGTTGGCTGGGTGGGGTGGGGTTGGGGTGTTGGCTGGGTGGGGCTGGGTTGGGGTGTTGGCTGGGTGGGGCTGGGTTGGGGTGTTGGCTGGGTGGGGTGTTTGCTGGGTTGGGGTGTTGGCTGGGTGGGGTGTTTGCTGGGATGGGGTTGGGATTGGGGTGTTGGCTGGGATGGGGCTGGGTGGGGTGTTGGCTGGGTGGGGTTGGGTTGGGGTGTTTGCTGGGATGGGGTTGGGTTGGGGTGTTTGCTGGGATGGGGTTGGGTTGGGGTGTTGGCTGGGTGGGGTGGAGTTGGGGTGTTGGCTGGGTGGGCCTGGGTTGGGGTGTTGGCAGGGCTGGGTGGGGTTGAGTTGGGGTGTTGGCTGAGTGGGTTTGGTTTGGGTTGGGGTGTTGGCTGAGTGGGGTTGGTTTGGGTTGGGGTGTTAGCTGAGTGGGGTTGGTTTGGGTTGGGGGAATGGGATGGGAGGTTGAGGGTGAAGGCCCAAAAATGTTTTGCTTTATTTTCCTGTTTTATTATAGCTTAAACTCTAATATACTTGTAACCCCCCCCCCAATTTAATAAATAAATAAATAAATAGATAATAATAATACAAAATATAAAATACCAATTAGTTAAAAAAGGAACAAAATTGGTCTGCCTGTGTAAACACAGCATAAGGTTTTTTTTTGAGCGGTGGCTGATAAGTAGAGTGGGTGTGTGTGTCTGTGTCTGTGTGCATTTTGTGTGTACACAACAGTGTGTTTGTGAGGTCAGAAATATGTCTGTGTCTAAGTGTGCACTTTAGGTCATTAGTGAAATGGTGTGCATCTTTTTGGGGGTGTCTGCAATTAGGACAGCGTATGTATGAATATGCGTACGTTTGTATGAATAAATATTATGGGAGTGGTTTGTGTTTAATCAATTGTGTTTGTGCATGTGTGGCTGTGTGTGTTTGTGTGTGTGTGTGTCTGTGGCAGGATGGTGTGGTAGCTGTCTCTGGATGGTAATAAGGCTTGTTTTATCTACATTCATATCGTAGGGGGGTTGGGATGGGGGGAGTCACATCATTTTCATTCTTTTCATATTTGGCATCAGAATTATAATGAAAGTCTCTGGATTTATCAACCTTTATTACTGACAGTTTGTCTCTAGCAGGCAGCTCTCCCTCTCTGTAACCCAGGGCCAGTGTAGCTTCCTTCAGGCCCATGGTATCTAAGGGGACACAGCTTCACGCACATCTGCTCATTCCCCTACTGATGTCCTGCTGATGGCACAAGCCTGCATTTTTAAAGGCCCTGTGCAGTCAAAATTCCGTTTTTCCAGTTTTTTGAAAAATATTGTACAACAGCTGATTAATCTAACACTGTAAATGTGTTATTTCCTGATAGTTGCTGGTTGAAAATACAATCTATGCAGGACCTTCTAATCAGCAGGTTTTGCATGGGTTGAGTTTTGGTTTGCGTGCTAACATCACCAGGCGGTATAAGTTAATAGACCAATCACAAAGAGAGGTCCAAACCCCTCTACCAACAGCTAGTTTTCAGGTCACATATCCATCCTATGAGGCACCTCCCATTAGGTCCCTCACTCAGACCACTCCCACAGTCCTAGCAAAATTATCGCTTTGACCATTTGACCCCCACATGCGGCAACTTCTGTCTGTAGAGTCCGAACAGTTGGGCTACACACTAATATGACCATACCATCGA
The DNA here is from genome assembly GCF_029448725.1 of Salvelinus fontinalis. NCBI lineage: Eukaryota > Metazoa > Chordata > Actinopteri > Salmoniformes > Salmonidae > Salvelinus > Salvelinus fontinalis. Next base: position 88,211,607 of record NC_074666.1, read on the forward strand.
AATGCAGTGGCGTGTATCCATGGGTGCCAAGGGAAGCCAGGCTTTACAAAAATATAAAATAATGTTTCTTTCGTCTCTCTGTGTTTCATCATTTCCCTTCAATTCACAAGAGGCTGAATGTATCTCACCGGAGAAAGCATCCGAGCAAAACAAAACTCTGTCTCTGTATGTGTAGTCCATCTATCTGATGCTGTCTGGTCAAAAAGCGTATGATATTGTTGCCGCCTGTAGCATTGAAGGCAAGGGAAGCCAGCGAGCATTTGGCCTTGATAAACTGAGTGAGCTCAACTGTGAATGGTCCTGGCGCACCAAAAAAAAGTGTCAATGGAAGCCAGCTTGGATTTGGCTTCACACCAATGACATGACATCAAGCCAAATGTCATTAACAGAAACAGACTTCAATTGTTGCATCTTGCTGTGTTGTTCTCCTGTGTCTAGCTAGCTAGCTAAAATTGGCCTATTCCTAAATTAGCCATGGACGGAAATAGGGATTTGGACTTGAGGTTTTACTTAATTATCCATACTGGCCATTGATTGTAACGGGGATTCTGATCCAATCATAGATTCACACATTGTGTCTCTGGCCTGAGAGGATGGAAGTTCAATATGTAGCTAGATGTAGTAGGCTAATGTTAACTAGCTGACTAATTGTTGCCCATGAAAGGAAGGTAGGTTAGTGAGCAAGCATTTAAGCCAGGTAGCCTAGGACAACAACAACTAAACGTGTGTACTGTATGACAGAGTCAAAGACTGTTTCAGAAACATGAAAGAGAGGAGAAAGGCATTGGTGTTTCTGTACAAGTAGGGTGCTTTAACATGTTTTCTTCTACTTACGCATGCACACACACAGAAATCAGTACCATGGACAGCCACATGATATTTAGCTTACATTGATTGGACTAAATTGTTTTTGGAATCTTTTAGATGTCACTGTATTAGACTGAGCAGAGTTGATTTAATGATGTTGAAATGTTGAAGTTGAAATGGTGCTGGAATAGACTTGCGGGAACTCTCCATGGTTGTATATCAGTTATTGTTTAGTTGTCTGAATATTTCAGAAACGTTAACTTGCTTGACCATGCTGTAGGTCATGTAACTGTCTGTTACATGCAATATGTTTTGTGGACTCCACCAGACAGATGCTCTCCGGTTTTGTGATGAAACAAAGGTGTGGTTGAATTTTGCCACTGTGTCCTCTTATTGTCTCAGCTGTTGGGCCTACATATCACGGTGGAAAGGCTTATGAACTAACAGGTTAATTATCGCATCACATATGTGGTAATATGGCTTTGTCCCCCTGGCTTGGCTTCCCCAGTGATTTTGCCCACGCAACCCTACTGTCAAAAGGTGAGACTCTCACAAACACATCCGTGTTGTTTAGCTCTAGGATGCCCACAAGACTCGTCTGAAGGTATCTGGAAGTAGTTCGGTGACAAAAAAAGGGTTAATTATGCGTAAAAATATATATAAATCCCGATGTTTCTTAAAGCTCTACCTGCTTTGCCAGGTATCAAATCCAATTGTATTGGTCACATACACATATTTAGCAGATGTTATTGGGAAATCTAAAGTAAAAGAATGGAGTTAAGAAATGCATAAATATTAGGATGAGCAATATCGGAGTGGCATTGACTAAAGTACAGTAGAATAGAATACAGTATATACATATGAAATGAGTAAAGCAATATGTAAACATTATTAAAGTGACTAGTTTTCCATTATTAAAGTGGCCAGTGATTCCATGTCTATATATATAGGGCAGCAGCGTCTAAGGTGCAGAGTTGAGTAACCGGGTGGTAGCCGGCTAGTGATGGCTATTTAACAGTCTGATAGTCTTGAGATAGAAGCTGTTTTTCAGTTTCTCGGTCCCAGCTTTGATGCACCTGTACTGACCTCGCCTTCTGGGTGATAGCGGGGTGAACAGGCTGTGGCTCGGGTGGTCGATGTCCTTGATGATCTTTTTGGACTTCCTGTGACATCGGGTGCTGGACGCGTGAATATGAACATGTTATTCAATGCGTTTCTATGGGCTAACAGCAGTAAGGCCAAATTCAATGTTTAATAAAATAACCCAAAAATATTCTTTGGGTACCTACAGGGGTCCTAAAATTCAAAATCAAATAGAAAAACGATCCATGGTATAACCATCTTAAAACAATTCCATTTGTTAGCTTAGTAGAACACCCCTTGAAAGGCTTAGACCTTTACTGGTAAATGGATGTTTACATGCAGTTGCTATATTGTTGGATCCCTCTGTCCTTATCTTATTCTTATTTTTTCTTCCTGCTTTTTGGCATCTCTGTGGCTTGAACAAGCACTTTACGTCCTCCTCATGAATACTTTACGTAGGGGTCATCAACACTAATAAGTAAATAGTGCTGCAAAATTCAAATACATAAGTTATAGCTTAGATGTCAGTGATAGCGAACGGAAATCACATCAGTCGATCACCATGGTCCCCTGGGGGCCCCATCCTCCTGTAGATAATGTATGGTCATGACTGGATCAGTGTACTGCTGACTCTGGTGTGTGTATCAACATCACACAGACAGACAGCCCTCTCACCTATGGGCCAGCCTGGAGACAGCTCAGAACAAAATCAATTCCCTCTGACCTCTTGTCAGATGAGTTGGGACTGGGATACAGTCACCTTTGGGATCCCAGTGACTCAACGTTGTGTCATAGCTTGCTTGAATCACATTGGTTCATTTAACAGAAACAGCGCCACTGTGGGGAGTAGCCCAGCCTAGTGCATGGGTGGCATACAGACGACATGTTGAGGTAAGCAACCTGTGGAGGAAACCAACCGTGTGTGTGGAATTTTGATTCTTATAACAGCCAGTCAACCTGAGTAGAGACTGCTTTCATAAATGTTTTACAAATTCAACTAGTTATCTTGTCCTTGCTGTATAATGTTACCTGTAACAGAGTCTGAGTGGCTGACTGTGTCTCCCCATGTGTATCAGACGGTTCTCTCTCTCTCTCTCTCTCTCTCTCTCTCTCTCTCTCTCTCTCTCTCGCTCTCTCTCTCTCTCTCTCTCTCTCTCTCTCTCTCTCTCGCTCTCTCTCTCGCTCTCTCTCGCTCTCTCTCGCTCTCTCTCGCTCTCTCTCGCTCTCTCTCGCTCTCTCTCACTCTCTCTCTCACTCTCTCTCTCACTCTCTCTCTCACTCTCTCTCTCACTCTCTCGCTCTCTCTCGCTCTCTCTCTCTCTCTCTCTCTCGCTCTCTCTCTCGCTCTCTCTCTCGCTCTCTTCTCTCTTCTCTCTCTCACTCTCTCACTCTCTCACTCTCTCACTCTCTCACTCTCTCACTCTCTCACTCTCTCTCTCTCTATGACAGTCTTTCAATCTATCAGTCACTGTCCCAAGCCCAATACACTCTGGAAAGTTAGTTACCAGAAGAATGACAGATGCTGAAAGAGGAACCTGTTGCTATGGTTACTTGTTTTATGGATGTGTATAATAGCTACATTTACCTAAAAAGCATCAGCCTCTGATGGGTATTACTGGGTGATGTTCCGGCACATAACCTCCACACATACATTATGAGTGCTGTTGGGATGTGGTGGAAACTGAATCACGATTTTCTGTAGCCTTGCCCTCTGAACCCCCCGCGGATAAGTCACAGTGCTCTGAAAGTATCTTATTCACTCGCCTGAGTCTCCAACCATTTCCACCCCTCCCTCCCTCCCCTACGGCTTGAGGCATTCCCTACGCCTCCGCCTCCCATGCCGCCGCTATCCAGGAGTGAGTGTCAAACTCTGTGGTTGCTCTTGTAACTGCTGATTGGCTCGCTGACATAATCGTTTAGCACCTAATTAGATAGACCTGCAGTTGATCACATCCAGCTGCATTGTGAGGTTCCCATACTGTCGATATACAGACTCAATAACACATACCGTATACTCTACATATCCACATACGGTTCATGTACTGTGCATGAATTATACTAACAATACATAATGTATGATAACCACAATTTGTCCTTTTTCATTTATGTAGTGTAAACGATTTGGTTCAGATGCAGGTTAGTCTTTTCTCTGCACATACAGTGTGTTTCCATGTTAACCTTTGGTTCTAATTAGTGTCTGATGGCTGCTCATACAGCCGGAGTACACTCTATCTGTTCAGTGTTCACTCAGGCTGATCCAGAAAAGCCAGACGTTCAGGCGTTCTCCACTGACACCTAACAGGTTGTTTTACACACTAGCTCAGGCCAGTGAGTAAAACAGGGGTCCTTCAGGGCCCCTCCAGATGTAGCTTTCCCTGCTCATTACTATGCCCTCTGCTCAAGTACCTGCAGGCTCTGTTTTGGCTTCCTCCATGTTCCCCCCCCTCTCTCTAGTCTAGATCCATCATCTCTGCTAACCAGAGCCTCCATCTCTCCTGCTGTCTGTCTATTGGACATTCTGCTGCATATCAGCTATTTATAACCTTGCTGTTTGGTTATCTTCTTTAGTCTGCATGACTCTCAACACATTTTCTCTTTTATGATATTCATCGTTTTACACTTGACCTCCGGTTAGTCGTCTTCTTTTATCTTCAAGCGCCTTGAATCCACTTAGCTGTCTCCAGTGATTTCTCTCTCACTGTCGTTTTCTCTCGTTCTCTCTCCCCTTCCATACCTCTCCCCCCTTCTCTCTCTCTCTCCAGAATATCAGGTGTTCCACACCCCGTCATCCTCCCAGCTGGCTTGTTATTCTTGATAAGCCCTGTCGACTCTTCTATTTCTCCTTATATGATAATACTGTTAATAGGACTCATTGTTCACTGTAATTACTAACTTCGATCACAGCAAGTCTCCCAGCACTGGTATACTCTCCCCTCAGCGCTGTTAAATGGTAGAAATATTGGCTTTTCTCTCCTCTCTTTCTCTCCCAATTTTATGGTTCTGTCCTCTTCATAAGATCCACGATGCCTCTCAGATTCTCTCTCTTGCCAACTGCTGTGTTAATCACACTGCTGTTCCCTCCCTTTATCTTAACTCTCTCATTTCTTCTTCTTCCCACTCCCCCTCTCCTCTCGTCCACTGAGTTCATCATGATCCAGATAGCAGACTATCTCTTCTGTTCACCGTGCATTTTCTGAATCTCAATCTCTCTCGCTCTCATCTCCATCGCTCCATCTCCCCAGGTGAGATGAGCTGCCCACCACTACCATTGTGCTGTGCATTATCTCATCTCCTGCTTGCCCTAAAGCCACACCTCTGTAAATAATACTTCATTTCTGTTCATGCAGCGCTACCATTTACAGCATCACCCTTCCAAGAATCCATTGTACTGCAATCTGCCCTAATGACTCAACTGAATAAACTTGTTATTATGGATACCTAGAGAGTAGAATGGAAGTGGATTAGTTTGTTTAGATACAGATTGGTAGTCTGCTAAATAAATTAAAACAGTGACATAGCTGGATAATCCATGTGTGACCATGTGTCACTATAATAATAATATAACAACCCGATGTCACCCACAAGGTTTTATGACACAGAAATATGATGCTTTGACAGTACCATTTGGGACTCGGGTCACAGAATTGCTGTCTAGACAAGCACAGCCAGGGTGATATTTATGTACCCTCAAAGATATTTCTATTTTGAAATTCCTTACAGTCCCTGACTTTCTAGATGTCTTGGTAAGTAACATGTACCTTTATTACTGAGACCAAGTCATATTCCTGAGAGAGACCTGTAGTATTATTTCATCATTTCAATTCCCTTTTGTGACACTGCCAAGCACCCAGTCTTAGAAACTACACAGCAATTTAGAGGTGTAAAGAGTTCTTTCTCCCCCATGTTTCCCAGTGAACTACTAGACTCTACACGTTAGAGAGACCACTCTAATCCCAGCAGAAGCGCAGCGGCCCACAATCCCATTGTCAAATTGTGATGCTGGTGCGGCAGGTGGGTGGGCAGGGGGGCACAGGCAGAGATGCAACAGCAGCTTGGCGAGAGGACAACCCCCTGGAGGGTGCTTTAGGAGTCTGCTGCTCTCTCCCAGAGGAGAGGCTGCCTGACTGAGGAGGAGAGACTGGATGTCACAGCACATCTCCCATCCATCAATAACCTAGTAGTCATACTGGAGACGGGAGTGGAAAGAAGCAGAGCAGAATGGAGAACGAATGCAAGGTACAAAAGGGATCATACATACAGACACACACAGACAAACACAGACACACACAGGCTGAGAAAGTACCTTGTTTAGGTCAGCAACTCACAACGAATCAGGGCAGAACTGAGTGAATGACATCACCTGGGAATGGAATGTGGCTAGCCACAGCACAGCAAATGCAGCCAGACATGAGAGAGTCAGTCCTGTGTTTATCTGTATAGAGTATGCAGGCTGAGGCAACGGCAGTTTTACTTCCTGTTGTTCTCCGGCCTAATACACCAGGCCCCATGGGATACATCTTTCCCAGAATTACTGGCAGGATCTCAAACTCCCAATTCAGTGGATGATTAGAAGAAGGTGGCAATCCCGGGTCCCGCTTACAGAGGAAGGACAGATGGCAGCCATCGCAAGCAGCAGAATATGTCACTGACTGACTGTCAAACTATACTGTACTCTCTGGCTTCAGCAGAGCCAATACATGGCCATGCCTTGTCTGTATGTCCTCTTTTCCCTATTGGATTGGAAATAATACATGTTAATCATTTTGCCATAATATCACCATGTACAGTATTTAGCAATACATTCGGATTGAGAAAATAGAACACGTCTGACTTATGACATGATTAATGTGTTGATTTCGAAATGCCGGAGAGGTTGTGTTCTCTAGGGAGAGAGAGTCAGAGAAAGAGACAGAGACAGAGACAGAGAGAGAGAGAGAGAGAGAGAGAGATGGTGAGTGTGTGTAGAGATGGAGGAGAAATTGGCCTCCTTTGGCCTGTCTTGGTCTTGCTTGGCTCTGCTCTGCTGTGGTTGTATGGGAATTGTCTTGCTTGGCTCTGCTCTGCTGTGGTTGTATGGGAATTGTCTTGCTTGGCTCTGCTCTGCTGTGGTTGTATGGGAATTGTCTTGCTTGGCTCTGCTCTGCTGTGGTTGTATGGGAATTGTCTTGCTTGGCTCTGCTCTGCTATGGTTGGATGGGAATTGAACTGGAAGCAATTGTTTCTGACTCACCATCTTTACATAACCGCCAGACAAATAACATTTTGTTCACAAATATATATTTAGTTGATGGCACCAGGAAATGTTAGTGTGCTACTTGCTATGGTATTTATAGATAGATGTGACTAAACTTGAGATTTTTTGCAGATATTAGTATTTTTAAATTAATCATGTTTGATGTAGAAACACACAAAATGCTTCATGAATTTGAAATGCTTCATGAATTTGATTATACTTTTTCCCTTCATATTTCAACTTTGAGTGTCGGTGGCTGTCTGTGGGTTTGGTGTGTGTGTAAGTGTTTGTGTGGGTGGATGTGCACGCATATATGAGTGCAGCATCTACAGATGTAGGATCTTAATTTGAGCCAGTTTGCTACAGCAGGAAAATAATCCTGCACCAACTGGAAATGTGAATTATTATGTGGATTATAATGAATGGACATTTTTTATAGGGGTTGATACATTTTTCATCAGGGCAAATCAAGTCTGACATTTTAAAGTGTAAATTACAAACTTTAGAAGCCTTTTTAAACCTTGAATACGCTACAAGTTGGCGTTTGCTTCTCTGATCAAATTAAGATCCTACATCCATTCTCTGTAGCAAGCAAAACAAATCATTGCTATTGCTAAAGCATAGGCATGATTCTGAGAAATCCTACCGCAAAAGGCATCCAAGCACAAACCACAATGTATGGCTTTGGAATATAGAGCAGCGTTTTCCAAGACATAGCATCTTGGCAAGGTTATTGAAAACACTCAAGGTTTCTACATAATGTATGAGAAGCCTTGATACAGCCCACTGTTAGGTGTACAGTGGAACCTGGTAATGCACACCACTATTCTGCTTGGTCTCTCCCTCAGCCTCAGGAGAGAGGATTCACTTATACAGTTCCTGACCTCTGTTATATCAGTGTGAACATAGCTTGTTTTGTCACAGTGTCCTGTCCATCTGTTCTGTGCACAGTGCCTTCAGAAAGTATTCACACCCCTTTGTTCAACATTTAGTTGTGTTATAGCCTGAATTAAAAATGGATTAATTAGAGATTTTTTTTGTCACTGGCCAACACACAATACCTGATAATGTCAAAGTGGAAATATGTTTATTTTTTTTAATTTTTTTTTTACAAATTAATAAAAAATGAAAAGTTGAAATGTCTTGAGTCAATAAGTATTCAACCCTTTTGTTATGGCAAGCTTAAATAAGTTTAGGAGTAAAAATGTGCCCTCAGTGAATTTCGAACACAGATTCAAACACAAAGACCAGGGCGGTTTTCCGATGCCTCACAAAGAATGGCACCTATTGGTAGATTAGTAAAAAAAAAAAAAAAAAAAGCAGACATTGAATATCCTTTTAAGCATTAATTACACAATTGTGTATCAATACACCCAGTCACTACAAAGATACAGGTATCCTTCCTTACTCTGTGCCGGTGAGGAATGAAATCACTTAGGGATTTCACCATGAGGCCAATGGTGACTTTAAAACAGAATTTAATGGCTGTGATAGGAGACAACTGAGAATGGATCATCAACGTTGTATTTACACAATAACAACCTAATTGAAAGAAGGAAGCAGAATAAAAATAATGAAAAACAACCATCCTCTTTGCATTGCAACAAGGCACTAAAGTAATACTGCAAAAAATGTGGCAAAGCAATTAAGTTTTTGTACTTATTACAAAAGTGTTATGTTTGGGGCAAATCCAATGCAACACATTACTTTGTACCAATCACCATATTTTCAAGCATAGCAGGGGCTGCATCATGTTATGCTTGTAATCGTTAAGGACTGGGGAGTTTTTTAGGATAAAAAAGAAACGGAATGGAGCTAAGCACAGGGAAAGTCCTAGAGTAAAACCTGGTTCAGTCTGCTTTCCACCAGACACTGGGAGATAAATTCAGGACAATAAGCTAAAACACAAGGCCAAATCTACACGTACCAAGAAGACACCGAATGTTCCTGAGTGGCCGAGTTACAGTTTTCTCTTAAATCTGCTTGAAAATCTATGGCAAGACCTGAAAATGGTTGTCTAGCAATGATCAACAACCAATTGATCAACAACCAATTTGACAGAGCTTGAACCATTTTGAAAATAATAATGGGCAAATGTTGCACAATCCAGGTGTGTAAAGCTTTTAGAGACTTATCCAGAACAAAGTATGAAAATGTATACACTCACTACTCTAAAACGCTCTGGATAAGGGCGTATGCTAAATGACTAAAATATTTAAAATCCTGCTCACCACCATCCAGGCTATTAGCTGGTCAAAGGGTCCCTGCGGACTGGACATGGTATTCCCGGTGGATACTGGACTTGTCAGTCTGAGAGCCGGATCCTCTTTAAAATACCATGACTGTTTCTTGGGCTGCGGCCATATGCAGCAGCAGCACTATATGCTGCAGTGCACTGTGAGTGGCGGTCAGTGCAGGTCATCAGCACAAAGCTGGAATGGGATTTGTGGAGAGCGGATGGAGGAGGGAGGCCAGAGGCTGGGTTTTACACTGGCAAATTAATTAACAACAGTGATGAGCCGTCCTGGCCTTGACTCTCTCTCTTCTTCTCTTCCTCAAAGGTAGCTCTTGATGACTCACACTCTCTGTCTTCCTCCCTCCGTCTCTCCCTCCACCTCTCTCTCTCCTTCCATCTCTCTCTCTCTCTCTCTCTCTCTCTCTCTCTCTCTCTCTCTCTCTCTCTCTCTCTCTCTCTCTCTCTCTCTCTCTCTCTCTCTCTCTCTCTCTCTCTCTCTCTCTCTCTCTCTCTCTCTCTCTCTCTCTCTCTCTCTCTCTCTCTCTCTCTCTCTCTCTCTCTCTCTCTCTCCCTTTATCAGTCCATTCTCAGCTCCATCCTACTACATAAATATCTCTTGCCCCCATCTCTCATACACAGACTCACACATATGCAAATACGCTGGAGATTTATGTAGTTTATGCACATACACTTAGTGTGAAAACAGTCAGGGGGGGGGGGTCTACAGTATATTCCAGTGTAATTCTGGCCATGCGGAGTAACATAACCTACAGTAAATGAGGTGTCTTTGAGGGTGACGTTAACACCATGCGCACACACTCTCTCTCTCTCTCTCTCACACACCCCTTCTTCCTCTCATTCTGCTCCTGAGAGTTTTATTCCCAGTGACAGATAAAGGGACATGTGGTTGTGTGTTTAGAACCTGTTTGCTGTCATCCAAGGTGACACTGGAGCCCAGCCTTTTGTGGGGGGCAGGTGGGATGAGGACAGGAGACTCCAGGGAGAGGTGGCCTAGGCAGACTAGAGAGTAGAGGAAAACTGAGGGTGAGAGGAGGAGATTGTGGGTGGAGACCGTGGCCTGGCTGAGAGGAAAACGGAGGGTGAGAGGAGGAGATTGTGGCTGGAGACCGTGGCCTGGCTGAGAGGAAAACGGAGGGTGAGAGGAGGAGAATGTGGCTGGAGACCGTGGCCCAGCTGTCATGAATGATTTCGGGGCTCTCTCACGTTTTGTCACTTCAAATTAGAGGAAGCCGAACCTCAAGCCAGCTGTGATTGGTTGTGTTGCCCGTCAGTAATCCGGCCACATCAGCCCCAGCCAGTGGAGCATAGTTTATGTCAGGGCCCACCCTCCTCTCTGTGAGGGGGCTATAAATAGGCGGAGGAGAGGAGACAGGAGGCCCAAGGCTCCAACTGTAATGAGATTAAACCCAACCAGCTTCAGCTTCCAGTGTTGGTTGAGCTTTATTTCTGCTTCCTTTCTGCTTTTAAATGTGTGCACGCAAGATATTGACTGTGTCGGCTGCTGCGGTTGCATGAGTGGAGGAAGATTGTGGATTGATCATTTGCGTTTGGATCATCTGTTTGTGTGTCAGTGAGTGTGTTGATGCGTGTGTGCTCCATATGCATTTAAAGAGTGCGTGTGTGTGTATGTGTGTGTAATGTCCTCATTTTGGGGCCCTCTGGGCATGGCACATCTTCTGAAGATGTTTGTCATGAGGGTAAGCATTTGTCACTGTAGCATTCTGCCATCAGAATGTTGTATTTGCAACCTCAGAGTTGAAACTGTTGACAGGCTCTCACATTTCCCCCGGTGTGTGTTGTATTCAGTCAGCGCTAGGGGACTGGCCTTTGTTCAACCAAGATCCCTCTGTGAAAAGTGATTCTTTTTTTTTGTATTCTGTCTTTAGTATGAGGTAGGTAACAAATAACTCAGTGTAAAGGCACTTGTCATGTTATTGTTAAATCATAAACTTCCTCGATGGCACAGCCATTGTGGCTGAGCGTATGTGTTCCTGTGTGTTTGAGCCATGCTATTGTGAGTCTGTCTGGGGACATGTAGTGTGGGAGACATCCAGTCTGTTTTGGACATACTGCTCATTCACAACACCATGCAGTCCACACCCACTTCCATGTGTTACGCCTGCCTGCCCGCCCGCCCGCCCGCCCGTCTGCCTGCCCGTCTGTCTGCCTGCCTGCCTGTCTGCCAGCCCGCCTGCCTACCTGCCTGCCTGCCTGTCTGCCTGCTCACCTGTCTGCCTGCCTGTATGCCAGCCCGCCTGTCTGCCTGCCTGCCTGCCTGTCTGCCTGCTCACCTGTCTGCCTGCCTGTCTGCCTGTTTGCCTGCCCGCCTGGGTGTTACTATACTTCTGGAGTCTCTAGTTGAACTGGAGCTCCTCCTCCTCTGACCATACCTCAGGTCTCATGAGCAAATCGCCTCTCATCGTCCCTTCCTTTCAACATCAATTACCAGTGCTCTCTGCTCCCTGGTTCCAGTCTGATCTGCTCTCAGCCAGCCTGCCAGTCAGCCAGCCAGCCAGGCATTAAGCACAGGCCAGCCAGCATAAGCTATCTGTCTCCTTCATCCCCTTCTCATTACAGATAACCAGAAATATGATGTCTACATGAATGTAGAGCAC